>NC_134796.1:12993645-12996145 GCF_046742065.1 Oratosquilla oratoria | reverse complement strand
TTCTTACCTCTCCACCATCTTCTTTCCTTTTCCTAGCAAATCATCATTTATTATCTCTCTCTTTGATCAAGTTCGACCACCGTATGTCATCGTCTCTTGCTCCTGTACCAACTCCCTCTCTCCCTTTCTGGACGAATCATCTGAAATCCATTTATTTTCTCTTTCTTTTCTCACGCATCCTTCCTTTTCAAACGTAAGCACTTCCGCGGATTTGAGAACAATTTCGGCGTGAGCGGCCTTTGTTAGGCAACGGAGGAACGTCATTCTGTTCATGCATTCTAATATCGAACTGAACTCTCCGAGGACGATGGTCCGGGGAAGACCTCTCTCCTTGACCGAGTCATCTCCAACTGTAAGTTACTTATTCTCCTCCGTTTGACCTTTTCGATCCTCATAGGATTTCCTTACGGTGAATGAACCAGTTTGATGTCAGCCAGAATTCGTGAATTGCACTAAAACAGGGTTTCTCAACCAGGGGTCCGTAGAAACCTACCTAGGGGACTTCAACAAGAGACTTATACTTTATTTTTCATTTCGGAAATGTACATGGATTTCTTTTTTGTTATGTATGGGTCATGCTTGTATAATGAAAACAATATGATAATAAACACAATTTCCTGTCAAACAAAGTGTTATTAACAGTTCTTATATACAAATGCAAATGACTATAGGCCTATCCAATAATAAGGGGTCCCCTGAATTTGCAAGTCGATGTAAGGGGCCCACAAAGATTGAAAAGCAGAGAAACACTGTACTTTAAGGATGAGAAAACATAAGATTCTGAAAATCATAGTAATCGCATTCTTCTGAAACTCACGGTATATCTCCTGTATATATGAATCGCTTCGGAAGAGTGTGAATCTTGCATGATCTTTAGCCTCGGTTCGAGCCCTGCATTTCTCTCAGATTCCCAGCAGTGAGTGTTACCTGCCCCAACAGTCCCTAAAGTGCACAAAAGGGCAAAGGTGACAGCTTCGGCCACAGCTATGCGTCTCCTGGTGTATGCCCCACACTACCATTTAGATTTTGTTCTTATAACTACAAGACCATTTCATTAAATTGAAGGTTCTCCCAATGTACCTCTTTATTAAAATGACGCATTTTGCAGCTTTCCTGGCTAGCGCGAGACGATTTTATTATCTGAGATTAGAACAAAGAAGTGAACACGTTAATATACTGATGTTAAGTGAGATGCATATGTAAATGCTCGGAAAAGATGTCATTAAGATAAGCCAATCATAAGCTCTTTGCTAAAGAGGGGATGCCGCAAGAATAAAAACGAGTCTAATGGCTTCCGGCTTTAAAGAAAAGGGTGCCATCCTTCACAGAAGGATTACAGCACCTTCACTTCTGAAGAATTTCCGCAGAGATGAATAAAATCACCGAACGGCAACCAGAAAAATAAGAATTGCTACCTGTTGTTGCCATTCCTCAGACTGTCCTGTTGAGCAGTCCAGTCTTCGCCCTGAAGAACCCCATGGCTGGGACATGGTTGTCCACACAAATACCTTATAGAGTGTATATTTTGTTGCTGGCGTGCATGACTGTATGCAGTGCAGTGTTCCATAATGTGTTGTATACCATGGACTGAAGTGTTACGTTGTGGGACCTACCCCAACCCCCAACATGGAAAGGGTTCGGGGCCTAATCACCTCAAGGAGACCTTGCTAACCCTACTGGTGGCACAGATCCCTGGAAGCAGATTTGGTTACCCAGGGCAAGTACTAAGTACCAAAGGGGTTGTTAGTAATGCTGGTTGGTTCATAGCGTCATGTAGTTATGTAATGGAAGTTTTCATGCTCCGAGTGGTGGCTCATGAAGCTATCCCCAACACCTTGTGTGCCCCTGCGTGTACGTGTGTGTGTGTGTGTGTGTGTGTGTGTGTGTGTGTGTGTGTGTGTGTGTGTGTGTGTGTGTGTGTGTGTGTGTGTGTGTGTGTGTGTGTGTGTGTGTGTGTGTGTGTGTGTGTGTGTGTGTGTGTGTGTGTGTGTGTGTGTGTGTGTTTGTGTGTGTGTATGTGCATCTATATACATGCATTTAGAACGAAATATAAATATACTTTCCATGAACACTTCTTAATAGCAGTAATATCTTTTTTTAATACTATGGGCGAAATCAATACGTCACAGATAGCATGTCAGTAAAGCACATAACGGATTGCATGAACACACAATATCCACCAATCTTTGCAGTTTTTACATCATACCTGTATATGTACGTGACAAAATACTGTACAGATTATTCTATCTTTTTGTGGCCTACAACTATACATATTAATTTAGCTTCTTAACTTTGTGACCCCACCTGAAATAGTGCTCATGAAATTTTAAAACTAAATTGGGTGATAAAGATCTTTTTTATCTTAAGCATAATCTTAAGCTGAAGAAGATCAGGTTCCATTAAATCAAAATTCATACAAAGCGTCACCAAATGTTACTATAATAATATACTATTCAGGCCTATTTCCACATACACGAGTATTTTCCAATATATACGCCTC
>NC_134796.1:12963645-12968645 GCF_046742065.1 Oratosquilla oratoria | reverse complement strand
CTGAATGTACGATTATATCTGCATGTAAATGCGTTTATGCATGCTTAAGTTTGCTTATGTGTATGTTTACGTTCATGTGCATATGTATATAGATATGTGTACATATGTATGTGTATGTGCATATGTATATGTATGTGTACGTGTATGTGTACGTACATGTTCGTGTGTATGTATACGTGTATGTGCACGTGTATCTCCATGTGTTGTATATGTGTAAGTATATGTACATGTGTATACGCATGTGCATATATGCGTATATTCATGTGTATGTGAATGTGTATGTGTAAGTATATGTAAATGTGTATACGCATGTGCATATATGTGTATATTTTTATGTATGTGCATGTGTATGTCTATGTATACATGTATGTGTATGTGTATGTGTATGTGTATGTGTATGTGTATGTGTATGTGTATGTGTATGCGTATGTGTATGTGTAAGTGTATGTGTATGTGTATGTGTATGTGTACGTGTATGTGTATGTGTATGTGTATGTGTATGTGTATGTGTATGTGTATGTGTATGTGTATGTGTATGTGTGTGTGTAAGTGTACGTGTATGTGTATGTGTATTTGATTGTGTATGTGCATGTGTATATGTGTGTGCATGTGTACGTGTACGTGCATGTGTATGCGTTTGTGTATGTGTATGCATTTGTGTATGTGAACATGTATGTCCATATGTACTTAGACCTGTATGTATGCATGCCATAAAATGGCACCAGAAACTATTTGCTCCCAGTGCAGCGGCATTGACGGAGTCAAAAGCAATGCCAAGGGCCGCCGTGCTGAAGTATCGTCAGCTGCTGCCAGCCGTGTAAGCAAAGGCCAGGAATGAAATGGTGAATGCCGGACACCTGATTCGCAGATTCGGGAATGTACGAGGGGGAGGGGGAGGGAGGGAGAGGTAGGAAGGCAGGAGTAGAGGGCTCACCAATTATTGACAGCGACTATGTGGACGAAGCGTACTTTTATACCTCCTGTGAGCTCTTTTTTCACCTGAAAATGTTTTGTCTCTTCCCGTTTTATTTTCTATTAAATTTACTGTATCATACTTGGAGTCTATTTTTTTTTTCATCTTCTTTAGACAGTGCTATTAACCTGGATTGACGGTTGACGATTTTTTTGTATGAATTTTACGACTGGCCTGACCTTATTGCTGTTTGGTTGCTTTATAACACACAGACACGATAACAACATAATCCGGGTGAGGGATTTCTGGTAGAACTCCAAGAGAGTAAATGTCAGTTTTCTCCGTAGCTCTTACGCCATAGCCCACAACAACAACAGAAACGACGGCAACAGTAATAACGATAACAACAACAAAAGCAAGAACAAGAGCAATAATAAATATACTCTTTTTTTCTAAATATTATTTTCGGCTAAACCAGTACTTGCTTGTTTTCTCTACCCCTCCGTCTTGCCTACATCTTATTACACACTAACTTGCATCACCTAGATTTAATCATACCTTAACTTAGTTACATTCTGCCTTAATCAGCAAGAGCCCCTTCATTCATGCACACCACTCAACTCTTCGGTGGTGCCGGCACATCCAACGAAGGCCCACGGCCTCATTCTGGTTCCTTCAGTGACCAGACACCATTCCACCCTGACTAAAATAATTCCTATATTGGAAATTCTATCACAAATTAATTCTCCCGCCTACCGCGTGCAATATCTCTTTCCATATCAAACCTCCCCTCCATCCAATTCCAACAGAAGTCCATACTCACGATCACCTTCCTTGTACACAGCGAGCCTCCTCTTCTTCCGTCCCCTTCCATTCTTCGTTCTACTACCCCTCCGTCTCCTGCCCCTTTTCTCTAAATGCACTTTGACATGGAAATATGTCCGTTTAATCCCCCTCTCTCCCTCGAGTTTAGGTTTTCCTTAGTGTAAAATCCACAACTGAGTCGTTGCATGGAATGGAGGATAACTTTGGCGGAGACTAAACATGGATCACTCTGTTTTTATCTAGCGTTGAGCGGGTGTAGGGGAGGAAGAAGGAGGAAGAGGAAGGGGGAAGAAGCGAAAGAGGGCACGGTGGGGGGGGCGAGATGAAGCAAAGAGTAAATGAAAAAGGAGAGACATCAGGAAAACGAAAAGGAGAAGGGGTGGAAGAAGAAAAGGGAGAGGAGTGGTAGAAAGATAAGGAGAAAAGGAGGAAAAGAAAAGGAGGAGGAGTAGGGGAAGGAGGAGAAGGAGGAGGAGGGAGAGGAGGAAAAGGAGATGGAGGAAGGGGAGAAGAAAAATGAATGGTAGGGGAGGGCGGGAATGAAAGAGTAGAGTAGGAGAACGTGGGAGGCAGTAGGAGTAGGAAAGAGGAAGAACAGGAGAAAGAAAAGTATAATTGGGAAGGAAAGGTAGTGAAGAAAGAAAAGCAAGAGATGGAAGAGAAAAAAGAGGAGGAGGAGGATATAGAGGAGGAGGAATAGGTGAGGAAGAGGAAGAAAAGGAAGAGCGAGAGGAAGGAGGAAGAGGAGGTGTGAGGGAAAAGAGAAGAGGAGGAGGAGAAAAAGGAGGAGGAAAAGAAGGAGTGAAAGTAGGGACTGAAGGAGAGGTAGGGGAGTGGGGAAGAAAGAGAGAGGAAGAGGAGGAGGGAGAAGAGGAGGAGGTGGGAGAAGAGGAGGAGGAGGAAAAATAAAAGGATTTGTTCACTCACGCAGTGAGGGTTTCTGATTGGGTTCTTTTGGTTTCGCGCTAAGCGCAAGGGCATAGTGACGTAAGCTCTATGCGGGTTGAAATTTGGTGTCCTACTTTTCTTCTTCTTCTTCTTCCTCTTCTTCTTCTTCCTCTTCTTCTTCCTCTTCTTCTTCTTCTTCTTCTTCTTCTTCTTCTTCTTCTTCTTCTTCTTCTTCTTCTTCTTCTTCTTCTTCTTCTTCTTCTTCTTCTTCTTCTTCTTCTTCTTCTTCTTCCTTCCTCTTCTGCTTCTTCTTCTTCTTCTTCTTCTTCTTCTTCTTCTTCTTCTTCTTCTTCTTCTTCTTCTTCTTCTTCTTCTTCTTCTTCTTCTTCTGCTTCTTCTTCTTCTGCTTCTTCTTCTTCTTCTTCTTCTTCTTCTTCTTCTTCTTCTTCTTCTTCTTCTTCTTCTTCTTCTTCTTCTTCTTCTTCATTCTTCGCTGGACCAAAAAATCGCGCGCGCAGGGTCATTATGACCTTGAGCACTATATTAGTTAAAATTTTGTGTCTTACTCTTCCTTTTCTGCTTCTTCTTCTTCTTCTTTTTCTTCTTTTTCCTTCTTCTTCGTTTGATAAAAAAATCGGAAAGCATTTGGAGAATGTTCAGAACATTAACGGTCACGAACAAACTATTTCCAACATAGCATCGAAAGAGAATGACGACCCAACGCGAAGCGCAAAGCGCTGAACGCAGTGAGGATTTTTGATTGTGTTCTTTAGCTTACGCGCGAAGCGTTCGCACACAAGCATTGTGACGTGAGTACTATGCGGGTTGAAATTTGGTGTCTTACTTTTCTTCTTCTTCGTTCTTCGTTGAACCAAGTAATCGGAGAACATTCGGAACGCGCTCGGAACATTAACGATCAAGCACGAACTAACTCAACGGTCGTGAGGGTCCTGCATTTGATATATTTCTATTAAAATATTAGGGCATCATATCATGCCATCAGGAGACATTTTGGTCAATAATTAAAATCAATAAATATTTAACTCAATAATTGATTTGATAAACAAGTATGTGAATTAACAAACTGGAAAAATTTACAGAATACTATTTGGGTAATCACCGAACTGTTTATCATAACTTTGAAGTGCACTGCATAATGACTGCTGCAGTAAATTTATTTTTATAAGTAACTGCACGTGGTTTGAATCTTAGCTATGACAGTTTGAGTTGATTGGTTCTCGTCTGGGTAGTACTCACTATGAAAAAAAAAATTCAAAACTTTGATGTTATAAATTGCTCAGATTATTTTTCAACTGGTCCCTGAGTTTTCGCTGTATTTTCATACAATTTTAACACGTTCAAATATATCTCACCTTTATTTGATATAGTTTATTTTATGTGTATGATATCATGCGTACTGCTGTACTTCCCTAATGAAGTTAATATATAATATCCAGAGGACGAAAATCACTAGATCCTGTTCACATTAGCAGTTTGAACCACACGGAAACAACGGAGATACCGCATTGTCAAGGAAAACTGCGTAGTTGTGTGTCAACGCTTACAATGACTTATATTATAACTGAACCTAAGGCCAAAGCTTACTTATGAATAAAAAATGGCCTTTTTTCAATTTAAAGGCTCTCCAGTAGTCGTATTTAGCTTTATGTGCATGACTTGTATACGTTCAATGGAACAGACTGTTACAACTCAGACTACTGCACAAGATTATGTAAATAATCTTGAATATCTAGTTAAATCAAATGTCCATTGATCATTTTGCTCAAAAATACATTTTGTCCACAGACGTGGTTGTAAAATATTTCAATCAATAATTGATGACATTTATAAACAAACTTTATCCAAGAACGAAACACTGAGGGATTCCTCTTGTAACACCTCTGCATTTCAAATGCTTGCATTCAGATGAAAATAAAGAATGTTAAGGCAGGATGATTACGTGATTAGAAAAAAAGGTGAAAGCATTGGAGAAATAGAACTAAGGAAAAAATACATAATGATGGAGAAAGGCGAAATTAAATAGCTGAATTCAGATGAGATGAATGTAGGAACGACACACTGATAACAATATATATATATATATATATATATATATATA
The DNA here is from genome assembly GCF_046742065.1 of Oratosquilla oratoria. Classification (NCBI taxonomy): domain Eukaryota; kingdom Metazoa; phylum Arthropoda; class Malacostraca; order Stomatopoda; family Squillidae; genus Oratosquilla; species Oratosquilla oratoria. Next base: position 12,963,900 of record NC_134796.1, on the reverse strand, counting down.
TATATATATATATATATATAGATGTTTATATATATATATATATATATATATATATATATATATATGTATATATATATATGCAAGCAATCACATCACTGTGATACAAAAATGTAAAATAACCACAAGAGAAGGGAAACTTGTAGACAGTAAGTACTTTCGTATATTGCATCTTTAGACCAAATGACAGAAATACAGAATTGTTTTTAAATGTAAGTATCAGGTAGCAACCATAGGAGGGAAGGGGGGAGACAATAC
>NC_134796.1:12948645-12956145 GCF_046742065.1 Oratosquilla oratoria | reverse complement strand
AAGTGAAACATTAGTTTATTTTTTCCATGATGCTCTGAACTTGTGGTACAGAATCCATAAGGGGAAGAAATGAATCAAATATCAACTGCTGAGTCTGTGCACAGTGAAGAGGAAAACCACGAACATACTCGTATATGTAAAACAAGAAAGAGAACAAAAAAGGAAGCAGTCCCGTGTACACTAGCTATTGGATCAAAATATTTTACAAAAATAAAAAAATAAAATCTGAAAAAAAGAGTGTAGGAACGAATATAGTACGAGTGTTGGGGACAAGAATCGGTGATCCGTTGGATAACACAGCGAAGAGAAATGATGAAAACAAAGATACTGTTATTTACGGTATTCCGTGCAGTACATATTCTGTAGCCTGGCACGGAGGAACAGCCGGAAGAATAAACAAACATTTCATGAGGGAGAAAAACAACCTAAGAGACAACAGAATGTTGATTTGTTACACACGTTGAGAAATAATGTTATCTGGTTGAAAGTATATATGGAAATCATGCATGAGGGATAGTGGTAAAAAAATTAAGAAAATCAATTACAGCAAACTTTAACATTGTAACTATAACTGAGAAAAAGTGAAATCATGATATAACATCATGTAGTCTGGAGATGACAGATACAAGGAACAAGCGCCTTATTGAATCATATACAAACAAATGTCTTGCATACGTCAGATAAATTTACTCAAGAAGTTCTGCTTGCCCCTCTGCTTTTGCTTTTGTCCATAGCACCTACTTCCGTGTTTGAGATCAATTCAGCATGTAAATATACCTACACATACATATATACACATGCACATACACTTACACATATATACAAAAATACATATACATATAATTATACACATACATACATACATACATACATACATACATATGTATATATATATATATATGTATATATGTATGGATTTATATATACATATATATATATATATATACTTATACCTATATCTACATATATATATATATATATATATATGTATATAAATATAAATACATATAAATATATATGTACCTGTACATGTACATGAACATCTACATCAACGGCTACATATACAACTATATCTACATCTATATATACATACACATACACACACACACACACACACACACACACACACACACACACACACACACACACACACACACACACACAAACACACACACACACACACACACATATATATATATATATATATATATATATATATATATATATATATAAATGTATATATATATTTATATATTTTATTTATATGTATATATATATATATGTATATATATATATATATATATATATATATATATACTAGCCAAAATACTCGCGCGTTGCTGCGAGTTCGTGAATAATCCCTAAGCTAACCAGAACCCATCTAACTTTAACCCTTAACCCTAATCAATTTTTTTTTATGAAATATGGCTTTAAACACTCCCCCTCCCAGGTGTGCAGCCCCCCCCCCGAAGGTTGGGAAACCCTAGTTTGAAAATACATGCATGCACAAACACAAATATCATATGTACACATTCTTTTACGTTCGTGTATATGTTCATGTGTGTGTGTGGATTGACAATACCCAATATTTCAACATTTAGTAAAATTATGCATTCATTTTACATTCACGTGCTTTCTTCTTACAAAATCAATCATGGTTTGTGGCAACATTAATTTCACAAGTATGAATAATATTTATGGAAACATACAATGGTTTGTTTAATCATATTAATTCTTGTATCACAAAAATGCTACGCGAGTTAAGGGAACACTACAGTAGTGTCGTGTTACCATACCATAAATTACTTAACTTTAACCCTTAACCCTAACCAAAATATATTTTTTAATGAAATATTATTATCCAAGTACCTGGAGTGATAGGGTATCAGAGTATATATGGTTATGTGGGTCTATATCCAAAACCCTAGGAGGAGTTCGTGAACAAACAAACAAACAAACAGACAGACAGACAGACAGAGGTTACTACTTTATTATGGTATATATATATATATATATATATATATATACATGCATATATATGTATCCATATATATATACATATATTTTGTATATATGGGCAGGGTATTTTCTCTCAAGCCTGTTTTATCAAAAACTATGGCAAGATTATTTGTTGCAGATTTTTTTTTTTTTTTATCTGCTTCTTCTCTTTCTCTGAGAGTATTTTTTCATTCCACAGAAAATTGTCTTATAATGTCTCCATATGACATTGTTTTGTACTTTGGGCATGGCTACCTAAGTAAAATACACTTCTTAGTGCTTCATCAATGGCTAGAGTATGAATATCTGATTGAATTTTGGTCGTTTTTATACTGTTATTGTTGGGCTAATACTCCGCTTTGCGGTTTCTGATAGACTAGTGGACCTGGCTGGGGCTACCGGACTGTGATATTTCCTCATTGGTCGGCTGTTGTATATATATATATATATATATATATATATATATATATATATATATATATATATATATATATATATATATACACACACATATATTTTGTATATATGGGCAGGGTATTTTCTCTCAAGCCTGTTTATTAAAAACTATGGAAAGAATATTGTTGCAAAGTTGTTGTTTTTTATCTGCTTTTTCTCTTTCTCTAAGATCATTTTTTCATTCCACAGGAAACCGTCTTATAATGTCTCCATATCACATTGTTTTGTACTTTGGGCATGGCTACCTAAGTAAAATACTAGCCAGAACTCGTTTTCACGCTTCTTAGTGCTTCATCAATGGCTAGAGTATGAATATCTGATTGAATTTTAGTCGTTTTTATACTATTATTGTTGGGCTAATACTCCGCTTTGCGGTTTCTGATTGACTAGCGGACCTGGCTGGGGCTACCGGATTGTACTACTTCCTCATTGGTCGGCTGTTGTGTGACGTCATCATTCTTGTTCTGGCTTTCAGGGAACGTAGGTCTCCTTACACTACAGTAGGAAGGGCCTCTAGAACTGTGGTTTGTGTATTTAGATTGGAGGTTGATTCTTTTATGAAGAGAGCTTCTAGGATAGACAGTCTTATATGGGCTTGATTTGTTGCCAGTACTTCTGTGTGTTCTACTAGAGTGTCTATTTTTAAAATACTCTTGTTAGTTGAATGATGGTGGTTTTTGGGAGCTCCTGAAGAGAGGTGGTATGACAACCGGCGTGAGCTTCATTGTTGTCATACCAATACAGGTTGAAGGTTGGGTTGCACAGTCCCCAAGTTTACAAGTATCTACTATAATAGAATAGTAGCTTATGTCTGTCTGTTTGTTTGTATTTTATTCATGAACTCCTCCTAAGGTTTTGGAGATAGACACACATAACTATATATATTGTGATACCCTATCATTCCAGGTACTTGGATAACTGTAAATAATTTCAAAAATAGATTATTTTGGTTAGGGTTGAGGATTAAAGTTAGGTGATTTATGGTGTGGTAACACGCCACTACTGTAGTATCCCCTTAACTTGCGTAGCATTTTTGTGACATAAGAATTAATGTGATTAAACAAACCATTGTATGTTTCCATAAATATTATTTATACTTGTGAAATCAATGTTGCCACAAACCATGATAGCTTTTGTAAGAAGAAAGCATGTAAATGTAAAATAATTGTATGATTTTACCAAATGTTGAAATATTGGTTATTTTTATTAAGTTTTAGTGCGGGCGGATATAGATCATTCACAAACTCCTAGATTTTTGCAGATAAACCCCATATAACCATATATATTCTGAAGATAAATAAACGAGATATATTTATTCACCTTTCAGCTGTAGACGTTTATTGTCAACCCACACACACACATGCACATATACACGCACGCAAAAGAATGTGTACATATGATATTTGTGTTGATGTATACATGTATTTTCAAACATGGGTTTCCTAACCTTCGGGGGGGGGGGCACATCTGGGAGGGAGAGTGTTTAAAGCTATATTTCATTTAAAAATATTTTGGTTAGGGTTCAGTGTTAAAGTTAGGTGGGGTATGGTTAGGTTAGGGATTATTCACGAACTCGCAGCAACGCGCGGGTTATTTGGTTAGTACCTATATATAATGTAAGTTCTCTGAACGTCACTTTTACTCTGTTCTGTATTATTCTTCAATAACAGTTGATTCTTTTTTTATAATACACAGTTGATTGTACTTCTGAGTTTTCTTCTTTAGATTTATTATTTCTTTCAATAATACGTTGGATGATTCTTTCATCTTCTTTGTAGTCTTTGTAGGCAGGTTTTTGTCATTAATGTCCTGGTGATTTTTGTCTGAGTGGTCTCTGTTCTGGTGTTTTTTTGTCAAGTGCCATTCATCCAAAATTTTAATTCACTATGTACACAAATGTACATAAAAGGGATATGCATATGTGGAATAAACATATTAACACAGGCGTAAATTCGGATATAACACAAACGAGGACAGATTCTGTGTATATTGCGTTAGGGTGGTCGCGAAATGCTTTCCACTGAGAGAATGTAACAACAACAAATAGAAACATTATATCTTGTGGATGTCCTTTGCACTTTATTCCTTGTCGTATTTCAAGGTTAGAACCTTTGCGTTGCTTGCAGCTTTTCCAAGCGAATGTACTTCTTTATATCTACGAGTATGTTCTAAAACTCTGTTCTTCTCCAGATTGATAGGTTTTTAACCATATGACAATAATCCACATAAGTATGTATGTATGTATGTATGTATGTATGTATGTATGTATGTATGTATGTATGTATGTATGTATGTATGTATGTATGTATGTATGTATGTGTGTATTTATGTATGTATGTATGTATGTATGTATGTATGTATGTATGTATGTATGTATGTATGTATGTATGTATGTATGTATGTATGTACGTATGCATGTATGTATGTATGTATGAATGTATGTATGTATGTATGTATGTATGTATGTATGTATGTATGTATGTATGTATGTATGTATGTATGTATGTATGTATGTATGTATGTATATATGTATTTATGTATGTATGTATGTATGTATGTATGTATGTATGTATGTATGTATGCATGTATGTATGTATGTATGTATGTATGTATGTATGTATGTATGTATGTATGTATGTATGTATGTATGTATGTATGTGTGTATGTATGTATGTATGTATGTATGTATGTATGTATGTATGTATGTATGTATGTATGTATGTATGTATGTATGTATGTATGTATATATGTATGCATGTTTGTATGTATGTATGTATGTATGTATGTATGTATGTATGTATGTATGTATGTATGTATGTATGTATGTATGTGTGTATGTATGTATATAGTATGTATGTATGGATGGATGGATGGATGGATGGATGGATGGATAGATGGATGTATCTATATACGTATGTATGTATTTATATATGTATGTATTGTATTATTCTTTGTAAATTAGAAAATGCATATAAGATCCATACATATTGTTGAAGAGGACAAAGTAGTCACGGGTCTAGTTCCGAGTTTTTGAGTTTATTCCTGACCGATTTTCTTATATACTTCTCACGAAGCATATTGCTAAACCGTTCTGTAATTAACTCAAAAACTCGGAACTAGACCCGTGACTTCTTTGTTACAATGTCCCAGCATATATATATATATATATATATATATATATATATATATATATATATATATATATATATATATATATGCATATATATATATATGCATACATATATATATATACATATATATATATATACATATGCATATATATGCATACACACACACACACACATATATATATATATATATATATATATATATATAGTGATCTGCTTAAGTGAGAAACAAAAGGAGGAGTATAAGAAGAAGCTGAGAGAGGAGTGGGAGGGAGTGAAGGATAGAGTAGAACTACGAATGGAGGAGGAATGGGTATGGTTCAAGGAGGGAATCATAAGGGGTGCAAAGTTGGTGTGTGGAGCAAGGAAGACGGGAGGAAATAGAAGAAAGGGTAGTAGAAAGGGTAGTGAGTGGTGGGATGAGGAAGCAAAGAAGGGTGTAGAAGAGAAGAAGCAGGCTTTCATAGATTGGTTACAAATTAGGACGAGGGAATCGTATGAGAGGTACAAAGTAAAGGGAAGAGAAGTAAAGCATAATACAAAGGAGGCAAAGAGGAGAGCAGATGTGAAAAGGGGTAAGAGTATGACAGAAAATTTTGAAAGCAATTATTTTTTTTTCAAAGAAATTAAAAGAGGAAGAGGAGAAGAATCAAGTAGAAAAGAAAAGGTAAAATGCAGATGGAGAGATGATAATGGAAGAAAAGGCAGTGAGAGAAAGGTGGGCAGAGTATATTAGGGAGTTGCTATATGTGAAGGAGGATGGGGAGGAAAAGGTAGTTGCAGTGGAAAGCGCTGAAAAATGAGAGTGATGAGTGAGGAAAATGGAGGAGAAATAAGGAAAGATGAAGTGAAAGCAGCTGGATGATGCGAGTAGGTAAGGCACCTGGGTTGGATGGATGCCATGCAGAATGTGTGAAAAAAGGAGGTACAGTGATGGTGAACTGGCTGGTGAGGTTATTTGATGTTTGTTTAAGAGAGGGTAGCGTGCCAGAGGACTGGAGGAGTGCCTGTATAGTTCCACTTTACAAGAGAAAGGGGGACAAGTGCGGGTGTAGTAGTTTCAGAGGGATCAGCTTGTTGAGTGTAGTTGGGAAGGCTTATGGGACGGTCTTAATTGAGACGATTAGTAGAGGAGCAGAGGGAGTAATTGGTGAGGAACAGTGTGGGTTTAAAACAGGTAAGGGTTGTGTAGATCAGATGTTTGTGGTAAGACAGATACGTGAGAAAGTTTTAGGAAAAGGTAAAGATATTTTTTAGGCTTTTATGGATCTGGAAAGGCCTTATGACAGGGTAGACAGGAAGGCACTATGGGAGGTTTTGCAGATATATAGCATAGGAGGAAAGCTGTTAAGAGTAGCAAAGAGTTTTTACGAGAGTAGTAGAGCTTGTGTCAGAATTATAATTGGAGAGAGTGAGTGATTTGAGGTAAAGGTGGGATTTTGTTAGGGATGTGTTATGTTGCTCTGGCTGTTCAATTTATACATGGATGAGGTGGTGCGAGAGGTGAATGCAAAGGTAGTGGGTCAGGGACTGGAGATGGTTAAAGAAAATGGAGAAAAGTGGGAGACAACCCAGGTGTTGTTTGCTGACGACACTGCGCTTGTAGCAGGACCAGCGGAGGAATTGAGGAAGTTAGTGACAGAGTTTGGGAAGGTGCGTGAAAGGAGGTTTTATATATATATATATATATATATACATATATATATATATACACATAATATATATATATATATATATATACACACACACATATATATATATATATATATATATATATATATATGTATGTATGTATTGGGTGAAACAGAAAAATAGAAACTTTTGAAAAATGCAATAAAATAGAAGAAATTTAACGAGAACAATTTATGAACAACAATTAAAAGATTATAAAATGACTTTTGAGAGACAGTTATTCAAA
>NC_134796.1:12928645-12931145 GCF_046742065.1 Oratosquilla oratoria | reverse complement strand
TTAATCCGACCTAGATATGGATCAAAAGGTCTCCTGTCGGCATGCTTTGTCTTTGTAATCCTTTGTGTGTGTGTGTGTGTGTGTGTGTGTGTGTGTGTGTGTGTGTGTGTGTGTGTGTGTGTGTGTGTGTGTGTGTGTGTGTGTGTGTGTGTGTGTGTGTGTGTGTGTGTGTGTGTGTGTGTGTGTGTGTGTTAAAATACGCACATTTATACCCAATATAAACTTATTCAACTTCTATGTTTATTTTGCCTGCTGTCAGTCAATTTTATTTGGCAGAAAGGAAACACTTCAGTCTAGAAGCCTTCCCTGATTTCAATAAGCATTTTTATTAAAAAAAAAAAAAAAAATCAAGAATATCATTGAGTTGAATAGGGCGCAGATCAATCGGAAATTCGGAGAATCATGATCCCCTCTTGCATTCCTGTGCCTCTCCCGGTTTCGATTCTGTCTCGTGTTTATGGTAGATTCGATTCGAGCTGCAAGCGTTCCATGATTTCCGGACGCGCTGGGCAAAAGGCACTCGTCCCATATACATTTAAGGTTCTCTTGACGTATGGCCACCTTCAAGAGCATCCGGTGAGTGTTAAGTAATATCATATAGGAATTGATGCATTCGCTTGTGGCTTAAACGGAAGCGTGCGTGTCTCAGATCTTCCTATTCACGGGTTCGAGTCCCGTACTTTTGTCATTTGCTTAAGGAAAGACATGAGCCATAATTAATGCTAATAAATGGGTATTTAGCGACTGTATTCAGTATCAGTGTGATCTCCAGGAAGCTAAAGAACAGCAGCACATATAGTATGGGAAAAATGATACATTGAACTGAGAATCCCCAATGGAAAGTCTTCTTTTATCCTGAAAGGTTGAGTCAGATTAAAATCGAAATAAATACAAAATAAAACGAGCCCCAGCATTCAAGAAACCATTCATAAATAATATTAGACCGCCGGATGTTAAGAAGAGCCCAATTAGATATGTCTTGGACTGAATGTATTGTTGAAGTGCATCGTGTTGAAATGCCACGTGGCCACCTCCATATTAAATACACATTTTTGTACATTTAATGGTTTTGTTTGAGTGAAACTAAGTTAGAAGGAAGGGGTGAGTGTGAGTTTGGAAGTGTAGTTGGGAGGTTCTTAGGAGTGAGGAAGGACGAGGGAGAGAAAGAGTGGCTATACTAGTAAGTGAAGAGATAGGCAAGCGTGTAGTGGAGTGGAAGGAGATTTCTTCAAGGTTAATGTGGATGAAGGTGAAGCTAGGAAGGGAGATGTGGGTTTTTGTAAGTGCGTTTGGGCCTCGTAGTGAGAAGAGCGTAGATAAAAAGGGAGGCTTTTTGGATAGATTTAAATGAGTGCATAGAGGGGTTAGGGAGAAATCTTAATGTAGTTGTGTCGGGAGACCTTAATGCTAGGGTAGGAAATGAAGAAATAGACGAAGTTATTGGGAAGTTTGTAATTGCAAGAAAGAATCGTAGTGGAGAGTTGATGGTGGAGATGTGTGAGAGAGTTGATGATAACAAATACAGTGTTTAAAAAGAAAGTCAAGCATAAGTACACATGGGAAAGGGTGGTGGATGGAAGGGTGGCAGATAGAGCGTTAATGGAGTATATAGTGGTAACCAGGAGTATAATAGAAAGAATTAAAGATTTACATGTTCTAAGAGGAGAGAGTGGGGGAATATCAGACCATTTTTTGGTGGAAGGTAAGTTGAAAGTGGGGAATAGGTGGAGAAGAAGGAAGAGGGCTGAAGGTAGGGGGGTACTTAGAGTGAAATGCTTAAATGAGAAAGAAAAAGAGAAGGAGTATAAGAAGAAACTGAGAAAAGAGAGGGAGGGAGTGAAGGATAGAGTAGAACTAGGAGTGGAGGAGGAATGACAATGGTTCAGGGAGGGAGTCAAAAGATGTGCAAAGATGGGGTGTGGAATAAAGAGGACGGGAGGAAATAGAAGCAAACTGTAGTGAGTGGTGGAATGAGGAAGCAAAGAAGGGTGTAGAAGAAAAGAAGCAGGCTTTCATAGATTGGTTACAAATTAGGGCGAGGGAATTGCATGAGAGGTACAAAGTAAAGAGAAGAGAAGGGATTGGAGATGGTTAAAGAAAATGGAAAAATGTGTGAGATAAGCCAGTTGTTATTTACTGACGACACTGCGCTTGTAACAGGATCAGAGGAGGGATTGATGAAGTTAGTGACAGACTTTGGAAAAGGTGTGTGAGAGAAGGAAGCTGAAGATAAATGTGGGTAAAAGTAAAGTGATGAGATGTATAAGGGGAGAGAGTGGCAGCAGGCTGGAAGTGAGTATTAAGGGAGAAAGACTGGAGGAAGTGGATAGTTTTAGATACTTGGGTGCGAATATAGCAGGAAAGGGAGGAGTGGGGGTGTAGGTAGAATGCAGATTGAGAGAAGCGAGTAAATGCCTTGGTGGATTAAAAAGTGTAATGAGAAATAAACATTTGGGTATGGATGCTAACAGGAGGTTGTATGAAGGAGTATATATATATA
>NC_134796.1:12906145-12908645 GCF_046742065.1 Oratosquilla oratoria | reverse complement strand
TGGAAATAGATAAATGAAGGAATAGATTAATAAATCAGCACATCTCTATACTTAGACCTCCTCCGCCTTAAAATGGAGGTTAGTAAAGAGATGAATAAGTGAATAATCAGATAAAAATATAAAGAATAACTCATAAGTAAACACATTAGTCATTCAGTCACTTACTTTATGAAACAGAAATAAAAGTTAAATTATTAGATCATCAGTTAATGAACTAATTAATTGATAAAATAGATAGATAAACACACGCACACACACACACACACACACACACACACACACACACACACACACACACACACACACACACACACACACACACACACACACACACACACACACACACACACACACACACACACACACACACACACACACACACACACACACACACACACACACACACACACACCCACACACACACACACACACACACACATACACACACGTATATACACACGTATATACATGTATATATATATATATATATATGTATATATATATATATGTATATATATGTATGTGTGTGTGTGTGTGTGTGTGTGTGTGTGTGTATGTGTGTGTGTGTGTGTGTGTGTGTGTGTGTGTGTGTGTGTGTGTGTGTGTGTGTGTGTGTGTGTGTGTGTGTGTGTGTGTGTGTGTGTGTGTGTGTGTGTGTGTGTGTGATAAAGTAAATAGATAAACATACAAACACCCATAGACACCCCTCCCCCCACACACGCACACACACACGCGCACACGCGCACGCACACACACACACACACACACACACACACACACACACACACACACACACACACACACACACACACACACACACACACACACACACACACACACACACACACACACACACACACACACACACACACACACACACACACACACACACACACACACACACACACACACACACACACACACACACACACACACACACACAATCATTATAATAAAACATGATAAGATAAAATAAAATAAAACATTCAATAAAATCACAGATAAATGAAGCAAACATGGAAGGCCTACCTGAACGAAATGACATATTGTGATTCACAATTTCTCGTGATTTAAAGTTCGCTGTGCTCGAGTGAAAATAAATGAATAAATAAAAGAAAGAAAAAGGCGATCTGTGGTAATACGTGGGGCATAATAGGAAAAACTGGACTCCTGCCGTTTACGTTTCTGGTTTTGGATTGTCTAGAGATTCTGGAAGAAACTTGAGGCCACTTACCTATCCAGTAAAGTCGTTTTATAGTTTCAAAAAGTCTTAAGATGGCTTTAGCTGCCTGCTCAATTGTTTATTCGTATTCTTTCAGTCTTTTCCTTAGTATATCATTATTTTCATTATTCTTTTTTTTTTTAAGGGGAGTGCTACATAGAGGTTTGCTCACGTATTTTCATTCTTTTCTCCTGAACTTCTTATGACCCAAAGGTTATCTGTTCATATGCTTTGTTATTGTAATATATGATTATATTCCTCCTTTTCCTACAGCTTCCTGTACGAGGCAAATCACGCTGAAAGCCTAGAACGCAGATTAGATCCAACAGGTCACCTTTAAAGCTTTCACAAAAGTTCCCCATGAGACATAAATAAATAAACAAACTAATTATTTTCTTCCGAAGACATCAAAAATTGAATTCAGAATGCAAGGACAAACCATCGTCTCCTTCATCGTTAGTTGACTGTCGTGCTCATTCCTGTTAGTATGCTTAACCCATTCAACTCCGATGACAAGATGTCTTGTCATTTGGTCAAATAAAACAAAAAATCATAAAACACCAAAATGTTTGATCAAACACCAGAAAAATATGACGTCAGTCCTCGCTTCGCTGCGAGCGAAGCGAGGATTGACGTCATATTTTTCTGGTGTTTGATCAAACATTTTGGTGTTTTATGATTTTTTGTTTTATTTGACCAAATGACAAGACATCTTGTCATCGGAGTTGAATGGGTTAAAGTATGAATGCTATTCGGAAGAAAGATAAGACGGAATTGTTACTAATCGAGTGTGTGGATGTCACAGTTGAATATCTTGACTATTAGTAGTTCGTCAGTGATAACCTGAGCTCCTATCCCTAGGCTCAATCTTGCACAGAAGAGGTAGAGTCACATAAGTAGTACTGTAAAGGAGAGAGGTGTATGTATATATATATATATATATATATATATATATATATATATATATATATATATATATATATATATATATGTATATATATATATATGTATATATATATTTCATATATATATATATATATATTATATATATATGTATATGTATGTATATGCACATATTTATTTGACTCTCTCTTTATATATATATATATATATATATATATATATATATACACACACACACACACACGCACACACACACACACACACACACACACACACACACACACACTGGTCACTGGTCACTGGTCCAGAGTGATGTCACCAAAGTCCCTAAATATTGACTGCATATAGAAGATAGTGACAAGCCTGCGGCAGGAA
>NC_134796.1:12886145-12893645 GCF_046742065.1 Oratosquilla oratoria | reverse complement strand
AAAAAATCCACTTTTTGGTTGCACGTCATCTACACTTTCTTCGTGCGTACGGTCGAGGGAAAGATCAGGCAGTAGGTCTGGCGAGGCACCATGGGGGATCCGTTGGTATCCACTGGTCGAGGCATAATTGATAAAAAGAGGTTGAAGTAATAAAGGCATAATAACATTTAGAATAATTCCCTCAAATGTACATGAAAACAAGAACAATATTCGCTTCTATGCACTGGGCTCAATCGTCGCCTCCCATGCGAAAACGTTCGGTCTCTCTTCGTAAGAAAAGAACGATAATCATAGCACAACGTTATTTCATCAAATCAATATTTTATGCATGGAATAGTACAGTGAGATATGTTGTCTTATTGAATATAAGATATTATACTTCAGAACTCCAGGAATATCATAGACTTGGGTTAAAGCTATTTGTATCCATGTTCGTACACTACAGCTTTCGACTTTCGACCAATAGAGAACTCGAACCAGAATGAAAAGTACGAATGCAGTACTACTGTAAACCGACTCTCTGTCTTGGCTTTCAGGGAACCGTGTATCACCAAATTGGCAAATCTGCCCTTTCTGACCATTCCCACCTGCCCTGATTATCGGTGGGAACTGGGAATCGAAATACGGTATAATATCAATTCCAGTAAAATTATGGTATATGGTAGACATCGTATGGTAGATGGTAGACACACACTAAATTATGGTAGAAATACCATAATTATGGCAGACAGCGCAACCTTGGTGAGATGCTGTGCTGTGCTGCCGTAACTGTCATACGGGATGCTGGACGCCATGTGCAAACGTACAATAAACCAGTAAACTCATAATATGTGCATGTAGGCATCTGCTGAATGTGGTCGTAAGTACGGGTGGACGTAAGTCGCACAGGTCGTAACTCGGATAGTGAGTGTATATATACAGTATATATATATATATATATATACATATATATATGCATATACATACATATATATATGTATATATGTATACATATATATGTATATACACATATATATGTATGTATGTATATATATATACTTATATATATATTTATATATAAGGCTCGGATAACGTTTCGTTCGCGTAGAAAACTGCAATTGGAGTTTATGTACTAAATGGACACTTGGGAAAGGTCGTTTTTCTGGCGTGTTTTAGAATTAAAATACTAGTTTCTTTAGCTAAATTGATAAACCCTCCTCGATGATTCGATGAATTATTAGTAGAAATATATGCTGATTCAACAATTCTTCTAGTGATGTAGCACTTCAGCTTCTAAAGAATTGTTGAATCAGCATATATTTCTACTAATAATTCATCGAATCATCGAGGAGGGTTTATCAATTTAGCTAAAGAAAACTAGTATTTTAATTCTAAATCACGCCTAAAACGACCTTTCCCAAGTGTCCGAAAAGATAATTAGATTTAGTACATAAACTCCAACTACGCGAACGAAACGTTAGAGTGTATAGGGTTCCGAGCCTTCCCCTGTATATATGTTCTCCATCATCCAAATAATTTGTCTAAAATACTTATCAATATTTATATATGTATATAATATGTGTGTGTGTGTGTGTGTATATGTATATATATATATACATATATATATATATATATATATATATATATATATATATATAAATATATATTTATATATATATATATATATATATATACATGTCGGAAAACATATGTTCTTTCCATGTTAGGACCACATAAAGATCAATTCCTATTGAGTTTCACTTTTTTAATATTTTAGTCCTCATGAGTGTTAACCTTATTACTATTAACGTACAGAATGTTTAAACTTGCTAGGTTAAAAAAAGTCACTAAAGCGATTATGCTAATTCTTTTCATATGCATATTTTGATGGAATGACATGTACTGAGAACTCTAATCTGGATAACGCCTGACAATTCTATCTGTCCTGGAGACTTCACAATAGTTAAGACGATTAAGTGATGAAGCGTATAATCACATCTATTAGCCTTAGATGTGAATGCTTTGCATACCTGCTGTCCAGTGAATGATTTAGAAAGTTGGAAGAAGAAAGGTTTTTATGACATGGCAGGTTTGATTCGTGTATATATTTACATTCAATTATACATTTATCCATAATTCAACCTCATTCTTATCTACTTCCTGTTTGCAGGCAAAAATGAACTTACAGATACATACATAACTATGAAAATAGATGTTTTTTGATTATATAAGTATATAAATTAGTGGGTAAATAAATGAATAAACGAATGAAAAGATTTAAGAACAGATATGTAAATAGATAGATGATACATCATCAAATAGCCGCGTAAAATAATATAAATCAACAGATCAAAATACAAAGAATTCCAAAGATTGCCAATTTGATTGAAGATAGATTATATATCAAACCCTGAGGCTCATATCAAGCTGTAAACGAGTTTCTCGTATTTCCTGTATTTTTTCAATGTAAAAATACTTTTCCCAGTATAATATCCATGACGATGCTACTCTACTTATAATAAACAAACTACTAATATAATTTACGGCTTCCCTGGAGAACAATTTTGTTTCAATAGCAAAAATAAGCACTCCAAGTCGTGGAGTAGATCAGTGTTTCTTAACCTTTCAAGCCTTTTCGACCCCTTACATCGATTTATATATTCAGTGGACCCTATGATACTGGAATAGATAAGATATAGTCATTTTACATTTGTATATAAGAATTGATAATGAAAGGTTCTCTTTTCACATGAATTAGTGTCTGTTATCGATCATTTTCATTGTACAAATGCCACAAAAAATACATGTGTATTTATGAAATGGAAATAAAACAAACTTCCCCTCAAAGAAAACAGAAAAAAATGGTAAACGCTCCGCCGTGCGGACCCCATGGAAGGATTCTGTGGCCCCTCTAGGGGTCAATGGATCTCGGGTTGAGAAAAACTGTAGTGGAGTGGAAGTAAACTTGTGACGTCGTGTCGTTTTATTTGGTGAATCGAGTCGGTGTGAAGGAAGGAAGATTTGTAATATGCGGCTCGTTTCGTCTTTCTTCTATGGAAGGATCTAGCTAATACGACTAATTGTTTACCTCCTTTTCTCCAGTTTCCTGCCAAAGCAGCTAAATAAAATTGTTTGGCGTGATCTAGAATGCAATTCTGAAGGTGCAGCATGGGTAAAATACCCATCAATTCGAAAGATATTTTTATCTATATATTTCAGAAAAATTATGCATGTAAGCCTCTAAACATATACATATCTTATATTTCTGTTCTTGCTACGGTCAATACAAAATCTAAGATATATGATACTAGTGAGGGAATAGCATTAATCTTCTATCTCCTTTCTATTGTCAAAAAATCTGTCATAGAAATTAAAAGATCGACAACTATGAAACATCAAATAAGTTTATCTGTTATACTAAAAATGGTTAGGAAAAAATATATATATACTATGATTCCAGCAATTCATAGAAAAAATTTAGTACATAAAATTTCACTATATTTTTTCTATTTAGTTTTATCACCATAACGTGTTGTTGCCAGTCATCACAATTGAAATAAATTTGCTAAGACTTCCTGTACCTCTATTGTCGAATACAGAGTTCACCAACAACTGGTGTGATTGCCTGCCGACAGATTGTTTTATAGTTATGTGGTGAGAGAATGAAACTTGGGATTTACCAGTTCATCTTACCTTGAACATCAGCTTCAGCAGTTATAACGATATATCTCAGAAGATAGTGAAATCGTAAGGTTTTTGAGGAATTACGGCCTTTGGGTGTTCATCATATCCGGGATCCACCCACTTAGTCTTCGGACATTTAGTCCTCCACTACTTAGTCTTCTGACAATTATTATTATTATTTTCTTTAATAAATGTGGACATTTAGTTATCCCAGTAACTTGTCTTCATGTTAAAATAGGATATTCAGCTTAAAAATTCAGCTATTATTATTTTATTATCAATTGGTGATTTAATATAACCATATATAAATGATAAATAAGATAAGAATATGAGGGTTAGAGGCTCTAGGGTACCTTATATTTCACGCCTGGTATGACGTATAAGTTGATTGATGTGCTGCTAAAATGAGGTATATGTGTGGTGGTGATTCAATTACGTGAACAAGTTGTCCACAT
Source organism: Oratosquilla oratoria (assembly GCF_046742065.1). Lineage (NCBI taxonomy): Eukaryota > Metazoa > Arthropoda > Malacostraca > Stomatopoda > Squillidae > Oratosquilla > Oratosquilla oratoria. Next base: position 12,889,527 of record NC_134796.1, on the reverse strand, counting down.
TTCTGTGGACGAGTTGTCCAAGTTTGTAGTTTTGCGGACCAGTTGTCCGAAGACGAGTTATCCGTTCAGTATATCAGTGAGGAATGTGAAAATAAATATCTTGAGGTCAGGTCTCACCATTGGAGGTGATCCTCCAAGTACAAGGATGATCGGTTGACCTCAGGTCAAGAGTAACAAACTCTGAAATAACATTAATCATTTCCTTCCACATAGAATAGACGGTAAAAAAAATGTGTTTATCTTAAGACATTACATATCTGACAGACAGAAAAACGCTTGCAAAACAAAACCATCTTCTCTTAAAAGTTAAAATGTTTCTCAAATCCAATAAGGGTTATGCGCTCATAATAGATTTTATTTTAAGATAATTTTGAAATTACCTTGTGAAGTCACAATATCTTAAAATAAGATAGAAAATTCTCTTCTGTAACCAAAGACGTTGAAATAAGACATCACTTAAAAGCGGTACATATGAATGGAACCGAAACGTTCGGGGTCGACAATATCATCAGGCCTAAACGTCCGCGTACCTTGAGCTAGAACCTGCAACTTCTTTGGGCCACGGAGGTGACCGGACCGCGGACGTTTCGTCCTCATGAAATTGTCATCTCCGGACGTTTCGGCCCTAATCATATATACCGCTGTTAAGTCATGACTTATTCCAACTTATCTGGCACCAAAAGGAATTTCTTTATGATATTCATATATAAATAGATAAAATGAATAAAAGAAAAGAAAAATGTAAATAATAAATCAACCAAAGTAGTTATGTTGATGCTTCAAAAATAAATAAAAAACAATTATTGGCATTTTGGTATTCTAAATTTGAAGTAGACAAAAATAGACGTGGAATAAATTTCTAACTTATTTGATTTTAAAAAAACATCAGAAGACTTAATGTTCAATTTCAGAACACTAATTGTCAAAACACTAACTAGTGGAAGACTAATTGTCCAGAAAACTAATTGTCAGAAGTCCTACATCCATCATTTCCATATGATAACATCTACATTATAAGCAATGATTGAAAACGATATTGATGGTTCGTGCACTTGCAAGGGAATTTATTCGGAACAGTGAGTGGAGAGAGAGAGAGAGAGAAAGAGAGAGAGAGAGAGAGAGAGAGAGAGAGAGAGAGAGAGAGAGAGAGAGAGAGAGAGAGAGAGAGAGAGAGAGAGAGAGAGAGAGAGAGAGAGAGAGAGAGAGAGAGAGAGAGAGAGAGAGAGAGAGAGAGAGAGAGAGAGAGAGAGAGAGAGAGAGAGAATGTACTTTTACTTGCTTTTTTGGCGTTCGACCTAAATCATTGATTGGTTTATTTATTATACCAGATTGACTATTACTGTCTTGTACAAACAAGGAAATAGAAATTCCGGTCCCGCCTCTCTGAAATACAATTTTCGATTTTCAGGAAAGCCTTACAAAAAGATCAGATCTATTTGAGTCAGACGGCAAAACCGAAATCAAAAGTCACAACAATCAAACAAAACCGCAGAATGGAAAAATTGTGATCAATAGATTTTTTCCAAATGGTATCTATTGTCCGGCAGTGGTTAAGGAAAAAGAATCGGTTTATCATATATTTCTTTTACTACCCCAGGAGTGGTGTTATGACTGATTTTGCCACAAGATGCAGTTTATCAACCACACGTTTCGAACCTATGCAATTTGCAATTGACTCCAATCTCCCCATCATTAGTACCATTTGACTTCAATTTCCCCTTTATTAACCCTAATTGGTCATCATCAAATTTTACATCAAAATTTCATGGCTAATTCAATTTTTATGCCTGAACACTTTCTGCTAATGGCAATTTATTTCTAGTCTATGTTACGTCATTCTATGGTGGCTTTGACAATCAGTGAAATATGCAGTTGGCTGTATAATTGCCAATGTTATACTTGATAAATCGTAACAAACTTATTTGTCAAGCCTGTGTAGTATACGTTAATGTTTGGGTCTCTTGTTACACGGAAAGTTAATATTACTCTCTTTTAATGGACGCAATATTGCAGCCCTTAAAGCATCAAAAGTAGTGGAGGGCAGGTTTCTATGTGGTGCTTAGGTTGCTCCCATATATTTATTTTTTGCTGTACACTAAATTTATGTATATTGTATTATTTTCATATAGTGTTGGACGCAATATTGCAGCCCTTAAAACATCAAAAGTAGTGGAGGGCAGGTTTCTATGTGGTGCTTAAGGTGTTCACATATATTTGTTTTTTGCTGTACACTAAATTTATGTATATTGTATTATTTTCATATAGTGTTGGACACTATTGCAGCCCTTAGAACATCAAAAGTAGTGGAGAGCAGGTTTCTATGTAGTGCTTAAGTTGTTCACATATATTTGTTTTTTACTGTACACTAAATTTATGTATATTGTATTATTTTCATATAGTGTCAAGTAAACTTATCTTTTAAGCAATAAACACATAGTTTTCTTTTAAATTGTTATCTTGTTTTCCTAAATTGGGGCTTTTCTAGAATTTGGGGCTTTTTTCCGCCTGGGTATTTTCAAGGTGGGTTTTTTTCCGTCAGGGAATTTCCTAAGTGGGTTTTTTTCCGGTGCGGCTTTTTTCCTAGACATTTTTGGGGGTTTTTTCCGTTGGGGCTTTCTTCCGAACCCCTACATTTATAGACATTTTTAGCTTCAATAAACATGTCGATTACGACTGCTGAAAATCGAGATTTTGTGGATTAGAAACACACATCTTGATTTAAGCAACATGGCCATGTGTTACATTTCATTGCAACATCATGCTTCATTACACACTATCAAAGTGATACGAAATAAAGCACATCCAGGCCAGGCCGCATCATAAAATACTGGTGAGGAGGTAATATTGCATTGCAAGAGATAAATAATAGCATTGCAAAATAACACTTACGTTTCTATCAGCACGGTAATAGATGACAATATCACAAATGACAAACAGTAGATTCCAGCCTTCAAATAATGTAATACAGTGAACCGAGACTGTTGTTTGAGCCATGCAATTTTGATGCAGGAATGAAGCCTTGTATGAATGGATGTTTGATAGTTTAAGACACAGGCCATTATGAGCTATCAGCCTTTTCTATAGAACTCTAGATGGCGCACTATTATAGTGAAAAACAGAAACGGTAAAATGTATAGCTCCTTTAAAAGCATTATGCTCTACCTGTTTTGTAGAATACAGAATACGAGTGACATGAATGATAAACACAATATACTGGCAAGGAACATAATTTATGTCATTATTCCGTGTCTCAGTCATCTCAATCTCTTTCATATACAACATAACCCAGAATCTAAAGATAGTTCGATTCGTGTAAAGGATGATGTTCCAATGCAGTTTTTATCTCAACTCATAGACCACACAAGAGGACAATGCTTGTGTG
>NC_134796.1:12876145-12878645 GCF_046742065.1 Oratosquilla oratoria | reverse complement strand
GAGAGAGAGAGAGAGAGAGAGAGAGAGAGAGAGAGAGAGAGAGAAGAGAGAGAGAGAGAGAGAGAGAGAGAGAGAGAGAGAGAGAGAGAGAGAGAGAAGGAGAGAGAGAGAGAGAGAGAGAGAGAGAGAGAGAGAGAGAGAGAGAGAGAGAGAGAGAGAGAGAGAGAGAGAGAGAGAGAGAGAGAGAGAGAGAGAGAGAGAGAGAGAGAGAGAGAGAGAGAGAGAAATAGAGAGAGAGAGAGAGAGAAGGTGGGTCAGGTGAAGCACAGGTGTCCTTCTACCAGTATCATACAAAACAGTGCTTCCTGTCACATGGTGTTGTCGGCGACTAAATCGGCTCCCTTACTCGCTTTCTGCAGGTGAAAAGGGTATACTGGATACCCAAGTGGACAAAGAAAGAAAAATATCTATAAGAAAAATTAGCTCTTTATGAGTCTATGGCTACCCAACCCCATTACAAGTCACTACCATGTCTTTACCGTGCATGGCATCCCTGCAGGGTCTAGAAATGAAAATATTAAAATCTGATATGACCCAATGCTGTAGTTTGGGAGTCTAGATGACAGAAAGTCTGTCCATGCATGTTGCGAGGTTATTGAAATTTTGGAAAGTGTAGTGCATAACAGTTGTTGGTCGTGCCGGGAATTTCTTTGAAGGATTGGTATGCCTCTTGGTGATTTGGACACATTCAGCCACAGCACATGACATTATCGACATCTATGCAAGAGGAATAGGAGTAAGTTCAATTTTTTTTTAGTTTATTGTGATCCCTGTTTTGCTGTAGGACATGTGACAGTCACTCTAGTCCTGTTACTATCATAATTCATGAAAGTCAACTCCGGTTATAGAGGCATATACTACACAATCCTTATGTTGATCTCATCTGAAGGATTAGAGGAGATGAAAGTGATTTCCACAGAACTAACCTTCCGAGAGCTGTTTGAAGTGGGAAGGAAGGTTACATGGGAGCTTACATACATACATACATATACCAAAGGATTTTTTTCCCCTACATGGCGGGTAGCCAAAAAGAAAAAGGCATAGAAACCACTCCCACCCATTCCATTTCCTATATATTCCATTCCCCTCCACCCTCCTCCCTCCCTCTTTCCTTGGCACCTCATGGATGACGGGTCATCCCTGCATCCTTACTCACGGAAAATGTGGGGACAGGAGACGGCATGGGTGAAACGACACGGTCACCGGTATATACACTCAATGCAGGTGGAAAGAAAAAAAAACTAATATAATAAAAACAGAAAAAAATCGTTTAGATCAAAACGGCATAACCGTCTGTTGTCTTGGAAAAACACGACTGTGACAGCAAACGAAATGCTGATACAATAGACCAAGGTATTAGGACTCACACGGTCATAAAAGATTACAACATACACTTTATATGTGGCAAAAGCTAACAAACACATCCGGATTACCTTTCACTTCCCTGAAGGCATAAGCAAATTGAGGTTCATTTAACTTTTATGTCAAACCCATTATTGCATATTGGGAAATGTATATTTTCTATTTGCTCGCAATGAAGAGAAACAACTCTTCCATTCTGATTATTTAGACGATTAAAATTCAAGTTCAGCCATAATTCTGTAGCATTGTATTAATTAGGCAAACCCATATATCCATACGTGCTAACATAAATATATATATACATGTATACCAGAATCTACATGTACATACAAGTTCACTTTTACACACATGATAGCTAATACAATATATATATACACATATATATATATACACACATACATATATATATATATATATATATATGTTGTGTGTGTATGTGTGTGTGTGTGTGTGTGTGTGTGTGTGTGTGTGTGTGTGTGTGTGTGTGTGTGTGTGTGTGTGTGTGTGTGTGTGTGTGTGTGTGTGTGTGTGTGTGTGTGTATGTGTGTGTGTGTGTGTGTGTGTGTGTGTGTGTGTGTGTGTGTGTGTTGTGTGGTGTGTGTGTGTGTGTGTGTGTGTGTGTGTGTGTGTGTATGTGTGTGTGTGTGTGTGTGTGTGTGTGTGTGTGTGTGTGTGTGTGTGCGTTTGTGTGTGTGTGTGTTTGTGTACGTTTGTGTGTGCATGTCTATTAAAACAACACACACACACACACACACACACACACACACACACACACACACACACACACACACATATATATATATATATATATATATATATAAATATATATATTTTCATATATATATATATATTTATACATCTATATATATACATATATATATATATATATATATATATATATATATGTGTGTGTGTGTGTGTGTGTGTATTCACCTCGGACCTGCTGCAGCCTCCTTTCGAGACAGCCAGACACCACCCTACGGCAGTGAGCTCAGAGCTCATTATTAGCAGATCTCTGGGTAGGTCTGAGACCACTCACACTCCACACACCGGGACAGCAAGGTCACAACTCCTTGACTAACGTCCCGTACCTACTCGCTGCTAGGTGAAGAGGTGCTACACGTGAAAGGAGACAAAC
>NC_134796.1:12858645-12861145 GCF_046742065.1 Oratosquilla oratoria | reverse complement strand
TACTATTTATTATTTACCTGTTTGTTTATTATTCAACTATATATGCATTTATTTATGTATTATTATTTGTTATTTACATTATTATAGTTTTTATTTATTGTTTCATTATTAATATGATTTTTTTTCGCATTAGATATGGATCAAAAGGTCTCCTGTCGGCATGCTCCGCCTTTGTAATCTTTGTAATTATTATTATTATTATTATTATTATTATTATTATTATTATTATTATTATTATTTTATTATTATTATTATTATTATTATTATTATTATTATTATTATTATTATTATTATTATTATTATTATTATTATTATTATTATTATTATTATTATTATTATTATTATTATTATTATTATTATTATTATTATTATTATTATTATTATTATTATAGTTATTATTATTATTATTATTATTATTATTATTGTCATTATTATTATTATTATTATTATTATTATTATTATTATTATTATTATTATTATTATTATTATTATTATTATTATTATTATTTTATTATTATTATTATTATTATTATTATTATTATTATTATTATTATTATTATTATTATTATTATTATTATTATTATTATTATTATTATTATTATTATTATTATTATTATTATTATTATTATTATTATTATTATTATTATTATTATTATTATTATGTTTTGTATGGGTATTGGCTGCTTGTTATTGTGGCAAAGTAGCATGCAGTCGATACTTTAGGGTCTATATGGGGCGCCCCTACGGACTAGAGCCACACTTCATCATTTTGTCTATGATAGAAGAAATTCTGTTCATAGAGAAATGATGACACTTTTATACTACGACTGTCCCTCCGTTATGCTGTCCCCCAACCCCTTGTTGCTGTCCTGTACCATTTCTCTGAGTATTCTCTTTCTGATTGGGGGAATTCCCTGTGGTGGGGGAAAAGAATACTGCCACCAAGTTTTCCCACTTGGATCGTAAGAGGCGAGAAGAGAAAGGGACGGGGAGAGGGACTAGGCATCTCCTTCTCCCTGTAGCCCCGAGGGGGCAATTTTCCTAAAACAAAAGAAAAGGCATATAGGGTGCTGGCGGGCCTCGGGCCAGCACCCTAAGGTTTGGGTCTTTTAATGTGCGTGGATGTGGTACAGATGAGAGTAAAAGGGAAGAGATAGGTAGTATGTTTGTGAGAAGAAAGTTGGATGTGTTGGCTTTGAGTGAAACTAAGTTGAAAGGGAAGGGTGAGTGTATGTTTGGGAGTGTAAGTGGGAGGTTATCAGGAGTGTGAAGAGGAGGGCGAGGGAGGGAAGGGGTGGCTATTCTAGTAAGTGAGGAGATAGGTAAAGGGGTTAGTGGGAGTGGAAGGAGGTTTCCTCAAGGATAATGTGGATGAAGGTGAAACTGGGAAAGGAGATGTGGGTCTTTGTAAGTGCATATGGGCCGGGCAGTGAGAAGAGCATGGAAGAAAGGGAGGCCTTTTTGGATAGATTTAAATGAGTGCATAGAGGGTTTAGGAAGAAATGTCAATGTAATAGTACTGGGAGACCTTAATGCTAGAGTGGGAAATGGTCCAATCGATGGAGTGGTTGGGAAGTGTGGAGTTCCAGGAAAGAATCGTAGTGGAGAGTTGATGGTGGAAATGTGTCTAGAAAGAGAGTTGATGATAGCAAATACAGTGTTTCGGAAGAAAGTCAAGCATAAGTATACATGGGAGAGGGTGGTGGAGGGAAGGGTGGTAGATAGAGCGCTAATGGATTATGTAGTGGTAAATAGGATTATGATAGGAAGAGTTAAGGATGTACATGTGCTAAGGGGAGAGGGTGGGGGAATATCTGATCATTTTTTGGTGGAAGGTAAGTTGAGAGTGGAGGATAGATGGAGAAGGAGGAAAGGGACAAAAGGTAGGGAGGTTCTTAGAGTGAACTCCTTGAATGAAAAGGAAAAGGAGAAGGAGTACGAAAAGAAGCTGAAGGAGGAGTGGGAGGGAGTAAAGGATAGAGCAGAGATGGGTGTGGAGGAGGAATGGGGATGGTTCAAGGAGGGAGTCTTAAAGTGTGCAAGGATGGTGTGTGGAACAAGAAGGACAGGGGGAAATAGAAGAAGGGGGTAGTGAATGGTGGGATGAGGAAACAAAGAAGGTTGTAGAAGAGAAGAAGCGAGCATTCACAGATTGGTTACAAAAGAGGACAGGGGAGTCATATGAGAGGTACAAGAAAAGAAAAGAGAAGTAAAGCAAAAGGTAAAGGAGGCAAAGAGGAGAGCAGATGTGAAATGGGGTAGGAGTATGACAGAAAATTTTGAAAGTAATAAAAAGATGTTTTGGAAAGAAATTAAGAGAGAGAGAGGAGGCGAATCAAGTAGGGAAGAAAAGGTAAAAGGTACAGATGGAGAGTTGATAATGGAAGAGATGGCAGTGAGGGGAAGATGGGCAGAATATTTTAGGGAGTTGCTGAATGTGAAGGAGGATAGGGAAGGAAAGATAGCTGCAGTGGGAAATACGAAGAAAATGAGAGTGATG
>NC_134796.1:12833645-12836145 GCF_046742065.1 Oratosquilla oratoria | reverse complement strand
TAGAGCGAAACAGGTCAGGAATAAACTCAGGAACTCGGAACTAGACCCGTGACTTCTTTTTCCACCTTCATCAATTTGTCACAATGTACAAACACATTATATATATATAGCTGTATATATATATATATATATATACATATATATATATATATATATATATGTAGATATGTATATATGTATGTATGTATGTATTTACATATATGTATATATGTATGCATGCTGGGACACTGTGACAATTTGATGAAGTTGGAAAAAGAAGTCACGGGTCTAGTTCCGAGTATTTGAGTTTATTCCTGAACGGTTTCGTATAGAGTGAGACCGGTCAAGAATCAGCTAAAAAACTCGGAACTAGACCCGTGACTTCTTTTTCCACCTTCATCAACATATGTATGTATTTGTATATGTATATGCATATGTATATATATATATATATATATATATACATATATATATTCATGTATGTATATATATACATTCATTTATGAATATATATATATATATATATGTGTATATATATATACATATATATACATATATATGATACATATATGTATATATATAATGTATATATATAATGTATATATATATATATATATATATATATTGTGACATCATGACAGGTTTATGAATGGTAAGAATGGAAAGAGACGATTGAGAACAAGAGACTTTATTCGTGTCTTTCCATTCTTATCATTCTTAAATATATATAATATATATATATCTATATATCTATACATCTATATATATATATATATATATATATTCATTGTATATATGGGCAGGAGATTTTCTCTCAAGCATGTATGGTTAAACTTAATGGCAAGATTATTATTGCAGAGTTTTTTATCTGCCTTTTCTCTTTCTCTGAGAATCTTTTTCCCTTCCACGGGAAGTTGTCTTATAATGTCACCATATGACATTGTTTTGTCAGTTACTTTGGGCATGGCTTTACCAAAGTGAAAAACTGGCCAGAACGCGTTTTCACACTACTTAGTGCTTCATCAGTGTGAATATCTGATTGAATTATTGTGTTTATATATTGTTGGTGGTGGTCTGATATTATATTTTGGGGCTTCTGATTGGCTAGTGGGCTGGACTGGGACTCCCAAACTATTCTACTTCCTCATTGGTCGGCTGTTGTGTGACGTCATCAGTATTGTGCCTTCTTTCAGTGGGCTTAGATCTCCTTACGCTGGGGAGGGCTTCTAAATCCCTAGTTTGTATATTAAGATTGGGAGATGTTTCTTTAATAAAGAGAGCTTCGAGGATAGGTAGCCTTCTATGGTCTTGATTTGTTGCCAGCACTTCTGTGTTTTCTATTAGAGTTTCTTTATTTAAATTTCTTTTGTGAGCAGAGTGATGGTGGTTTCTGGGAGCTCCTGAAGAGAGGTGGTATGATAACCGGCGTGAGAGCTTCATTGTTGTCATGCCAATATAGTTTGAAGGTTGGGATGCACAGTTCCCAAGTTTACACGTGTACCTATATATGACGTGAGTTCTCTGAAGGTCACTTTTACTTTCTCTTATATTATTTTTTAGTAGCAGTTGAGATGTCTTTTTATTTTGATAATATATAATCAGTTGTACTTTAGAGTTTTCTTCTTTAGGTTTAATATTTCTTTTAATAATTTGTTGCATAACCCTTTCATCTTCTTTGTAGGCTGTGGAGAAGAAGGACTTATAGTAAATTTTAATCAGGTTTTTGGCGTTAATGTCCTGTGGGATTTTGTCTGGGTGGCTTTTGTCCTGGTACCATTTGTCTAAAGTTCTTTTTGTGATTCGCTCTATATCCTTATTGGCGAATCCATTATTCATAAGGGTCTGAGAAGCTCTTTCTAACTCATTATGTACTGTTTCCCAATTATTACAGTGACTAAGAGATCTTCTAATATAAGCGCTGATGGTAGAATCTTTGTATCTTTGGGGACATTCGCTAGTCCCATTTAGGCAATGTCCTGAATTAGATGCTTTTATGTACACAGATGTGTCATAAGTGCCTTCATCTCTCTGTTTTACTAATGTGTCTAAAAAGGGAAGGGACCCATTTATGCTGTGCTCAATTGTAAAATTGATGCCAGATGTCTCTATTAATCGTTCTTTTAGATCGTCTATTTGTTGGCAATTTTCAGCTTTGACGAAAATATCGTCTATATATCTGCAGTAAATGTGAGGTTTTTGCAGATTTGCGAAAATTTCATTTTCGATGCTACCCATAAAAAAGTTAGCAAAAAGTACTCCAAGTGGTGATCCCATTGCAACACCATCGGTTTGGCAATATTTATTTCCTCTAGGGCACATAAAGGGGGCTTCTTTGGTGCAACATTCCAAAAGGTCTTTCATTACTTTCTCTGGGATATCACAGTTAGGAGTGGTATCATTGTGATAAACTCTGTCTATTATATATTGAATAGTGCGGTCAACTTGGATGTTAGTATAGAGGGACTCCGCATCTAACGAAGCGATAATGCCTTTTGAGTTATTGTTTGCTAAAAGATCTAGA
>NC_134796.1:12823645-12831145 GCF_046742065.1 Oratosquilla oratoria | reverse complement strand
ATCCTTATCTCACTTCTAATTCTCTCTTCTCTTATTCTTTCAATTATTTGACCTCTTTATCTCTCTATACAATCTATAATTATTTAACTCTTTCAATGAAACTTGACTTACATTTATTTACTTCTGATTACTCCAATACGATTTTATGTTGATGAAGATATATTAACTTGTTGAATATACTAAGTCAAAATACAACTTCCTATTGCTACTCTTACTTTTTACCTCATTCGTTTCTCGTTTTTACTTGTTTTTCTACCGTCTCATGTCCTATACTTGCTCTCTGCTTCCATCTGAATCCTCTTATTAGTCTTCTTCGTTTTGCTTGTTTTCTCCTCTTCTCCTTGCTCTTTTACCCTCTCTTTCCCTACACTTGCTCTCTGTTTCCAAATGAACGCGGCACTCCACGCACCTCTGACAAAATCTCAGGGCCGACTCGTCGTCTTTGTAATATCTCCAGAAAGTATCTTCAGGCTCTGCAGGTGTGGAAATGAGCAATGTGACATTTGTTTCATCGGTAGGCCCGGTAAGCTTAGTTGAAGACGGATCTCCTAATGCAAAAGCGAGTAAAGATGCTTTACTTGGAGCCAACTGAGACGGCATGAAAAGCATCTAGACATTGGAAGGGGGTATGAAACTCCTTCAAGTTGCATAAAGAATAATCATCGTTATTTCCAAGGCCATCCATTCCTTGGTATTAATTACATTTATCGCATCAAACCGGTAAATAGTAAATAACGATAAATTGACAGATGAATAATAATATAATAAATGAAAAATAAACAAATAGTAATAAACAAACACACAAATAATAGCAAGCAAATAAACAAATTATAGAAACTAAATGGCAGGCATTCCAGCATCTTGCTGAAGTCTTTATCTAAATGAAACTTAAAACTTCGAACTTAACTACATTGCACTGTTTCTGCAGGAAATTTATTCCATCCATTAACTACACGGTTGGCGAAGTTGTTTCTACCCACTTCCAAATTAAATCTATTTCCTGCGAGTTTGAGACCATTATTCATTGTTGAATAATAATTCAGGGTGAATTTTTTTTTACTTTTGATGTTATCAATTCCCTTTAGAATCTTAAAGACCTGCATCAAGTCACCTCTGAGTCTATGCTCTCTTAAGGAAAAAAGATACATATGTTTTAGTTGTTTCCATGTGATTTATTTCTAATATATGGAATCAGTTTTCCGGCTCGCCGTTATACTTTTTCCAATCTGTTAATGTCTTTAATGAGATTCAGTGACCATACGGAAACCGCATATTCCAAATGTGGACGAACTAATGATTTGTATAGCTTGTTAATGAGAGATGGACTTTTGAAATAATAAGATCGCGCAATCAGTTCTAGAATCTTATTTGCTTTCTAAGAGGCTGAAATACACTGCTTATATGATTTGATATCGTTAATGATAATTACGTCGAGATCCATTTCACTATCCACTTCTAATATAAAAAAAATTAATGGTTGCTTACGCCGTCCGGTGGTAATTCGGTCACACCTTCGCGTTTGGTGGTAAATCGGTTACACCGCCAACTACGGTGAAGAAGAAGAACTCGAAGAAGAAGAAGAACTCGAAGAAATCGAAGAAGAAGAAGAGGAAGAACTCGAAGAAGAAGAAGAAGAAGAAGAAGAAGAAGAAGAAGAAGAAGAAGAAGAAGAAGAAGAAGAAGAAGAAGAAGAAGAACTCGAAGAAGAACTCGAAGAAGAACTCGAAGAAGAACTCGAAGAACTCGAAGAAGAGGAAGAAGAAGAACTCGAAGAACTCGAAGAAGAAGAAGTAGAACTCGAAGAAGAAGAACTCGAAGAACTCGAAGAACTCGAAAAAGAAGAACTCGAAGAACTCGAAAAAGAAGAACTCGAAGAACTCGAAAAAGAAGAACTCGAAGAACTCGAAAGAGAAGAACTCGAAGAAGAACTCGAAGAAGAAGAACTCGAAGAAGAAGGAGAACTCGAAGAAGAACTCGAAGAACTCGAAGAAGAACTCGAAGAAGAACTCGAAGAAGAACTCGAAGAAGAACTCGAAGAAGAACTCGAAGAACTCGAAGAAGAACTCGAAGAACTCGAAAAAGAACTCGAAGAACTCGAAGAAGAACTCGAAGAACTCGAAGAAGAACTCGAAGAAGAACTCGAAGAAGAACTCTTTATTTTCCAAAAAAGGGGCGTAGCCCAGGGCGCGCAGCGCCGCAGGCCAAGGCCCCCGGCGTAGCTGGGCCGGCGCAGCCGGTGGGCTTGTTTGTTAACAAAAAAAAAAAAAATGTAATCGTACTTACTATTATTGTTACCTATGTGCATAACCTTGCATTTTCTTGTGTTAAATTTCATTAGCCACTTTTCAAACCATTGCTGTATTTTATCTAAATCTCCTTGAATGTCTAATTGATTAATTGCCATTCCGCACAGTTTTGTATAATCAGCAAATTTGGAGACAATAGATTTTAGTCCGTGGTCTATATCATTTATATATATACTATGAATAGAAGTGGCCCAAGAATGAAACCACGAGGAACTCCACTCGTAACATTTTTCTATCTAGAAGTTTTGCCATTTAGAACAACTCTCTGTTTTTGACCATTCAACCAATTTCCAGTCCAACTTAACAGGCTACCAATTATTCCGTGTGAAGCTAATTTAGTAAGTAGTCTTTCGAGGGGGACTGTATCAAAAGCTTTTGCAGAGTCTATATATATCAAATCTATATTGTTTCTGTTGTCATAATTCGAGAAGACCGTGTTGTAGAATTAGAGTAAGTTAGTCACGCACGAACGTTTCCGTCGGAATCCATGGTGGCTATCATTTATCAAATAGTTACTTTCTAAATGATGTTCGATAGCATCTATGATTATAATCAGTCAAGGAAACATTATAGTTTCCATAACTTTTTCTTACGATTGAAGTCGAGCTTATAGGCATGTAGTTATTTGGTTTCTTTTTGTTACCTTTTTTGAATTAACGTTAGCTAGCTTCCATTCCCTTGGGACATCTCCAGATATGATGGATTTCTTAAAAATAAATTCTAATGAAACAACAATCTCATTTTTCATTTCCCTAAAATTCTTGGATCCCAACCGTCAGGCTCTGTTGTTTTTTAACTTTGAGCTTTTCTGTACAGCTTTTGATTTTTTCTTTTGTTATATTCACCGTAGTAAGTTCACCCTAGACTTTTCATAGGTTTCAATTTGGAGTTCACTTTGAGTTGTTTCGTTTACGAATACTGAGCTAAAATAGTTGTTTAAAATGTCACACATCTTTTCATTTGAATATTCAAGTTAACCGTCAGCAGATAATAGTGGGCCAATGTGATTCTTAATAACCCTTTTATCTCTAATATAACTATAGAATTCTTTGGGATTCTCTTTGGATTTATCAGCGATATTCGTTTCGTAATGTCGTTTTTTTTTATTGCCTTTTTTAAATCTCTCTGTATAATTACATGAGTTTGATAGCCATTAGGTGTACCCAGGCACTTGTATTTCTTATAAGCCTGTCCCTTTTTAGCAATACTTTTTTCAGTTTCTTCGTCAATGATAAAATATGAAATATAAAATGCAAAATACAAATCATAAATATGAAATGTAGAATATGAAATATAAAGTATAAAATACAAATCATAAAAATGAAATGTAAAATATGAAATATAACATACAAAAATATAGAATATAGAATATGGAATATAGAAAAATAAAAAACAAAACAAAATATATGTAAAACGTAAAAATGTAAGACTTTGTACAAAATAAGAAACAGAAAAAATAACAATAATAAACTATAAATCAAAGGTATTATATAAGAAATGTAAAAAGTATAGAAAAGTATATGTATAACATAAGATATAAGATTTTTTTCTTCAAAATACGAAATATAAAAGATTAAATGCAAAATTGAAATATAAATTACAAAATATAAACATAGAACATAAAGAATATGATATATGATATAAGATATTGAATAATACATAAAATTATGCATATATTATGAAAAAAGAAAAATGTTATGTTAGATAATGGAAAAGTTCTGAGTATCGCCTTTTTGAACTCCAGAGCCTTCTGTTAATAACTCTTTTAAACTTTCAATCTGGAAACATCCTCTAAAACCTTTGTCATTTTTAAAATCACGATTGCAAGTTGAAGAGTGACATTTGGACCATGAGAACTAAAACTCTTTCGAACTAATTCATTCTAATGATTGTTTGATTTAAAAGTTTAGGTTTGGTTAATACGAAACGGTTTTGCTTATCTGAGTGATGGTTAGTGAGATTAGCATTTGTCGATATTTATTTATTTATTTATTAATTCTTTTTTATCTTTTATCTTTAGATTATTTTCCTAATAATAAGGCCCAAGTTTAGACTCTTAGAAATTATTTCAATACTAGAGGCCTACTACCAGTAGAAGTTTTGCTGTCTTCATAACTGTATCATTTTGTTAATTAATCTACTATCTCAGATCGAAGTTCCTCTTTAGTTTGGTCTGCTTCAGGTACCAAGTCCATTTCAAAACAGTAATAGGAGAGGGTTCGTCACTACGGTGTCAAAGTCACGTTCACAAGAATGACGCCTCTTTAAGTTTTGGGCCTGGGCCAGCGTCTTTTACCCGTTGATGGCAGGTCATCTTGTTCCATCTACTCTGTAATCAAAGTATTGACGCGCCTTTTCCTTTACATTAGACCAAAATGCAGGCAAGATGGAATCATTATCCTACGTTACCTAGTTGTTCATAGCTGGTTATCACACACACACGCGCACACACACACACACACACACACACACACACACACACACACACACACACACACACACACACACACACACACACACACACACACACGCACACACACACACACACACACACACGCATACACACACACACACACACACACACACACACACACACACACACACACACACACACACACACACACACACACACACACACACACACACACACACACACACACACACACACACACACACACACACACACACACACACACACACACACACACACACACACACACAACCTCGTGGCGTAGTGGTTAAAGTTCTCGCCTACCATTACGGCGGTCCGGGATCGAATCCCGCCCAGAACTAAAATAATTTCATTATCGCTGCACTGCGGGTTGTTACTCGAACTCTCGTAGGCTGGGAGTTGGGTGTGTGTGTGCGTGTATCGTCACAGTATTACCCATATATCGGTCATATGAGTTCTGAGCTCTCATCCGGGAGGTTAATAACTGTCAATCACGAGTCCAACACGTTATCCAAGACCATGGCGAATCACACACACACACACACACACACACACACACACACACACACACACACACACACACACACACACACACACACACACACACACACACACACACACACACACACACACACACACACACATTCACACACACATACATACATACATACATACACACACACATACAAACACACATACAAATATACACACACACAAACAAACAAATAAACATAAATGCATACATACACAACCGCACACATACACACACACACACGCAGGCACGCACACAAAGAGAGATGGAAAGAGATAGATATACATACATGTATATATATATATATATATATATATATATATATATATATACATATATATATATATATATATAAATATATATATAAATATATATATATATATGTATATATATATATATATATATATATATATATATATATATATATATATATATATAGCGAGAGAGAGAGAGAGAGTGAGAGAGAGAGAGAGAGACCAACTCGTCAGTTGGATTTCGTTTGTCGCTGACGGCCAATAACCGTCGTGATCTGTTATCGTGGTGTCCGCGACCAATCAGCTTCAGTAGCTTTGTCATCAAGATGAGGTGAAATCTTTAATGGATAGTTAGTTTCTAGTATACCATCCACACTCCTCTGAAGATCGGATAAACTCTAGCCTACTTCAGTGGGTAATCCATTCCAGCTTCAATGTATCAATTGAACACTTTAATGGCAATATTCCATGCATTAGCCGAATGGCAGATGTTGACGTGTTACCGTACGGAGGCACTGGGTTGGGAAAATAACCCATTATGGCTAGGGTGACTAACTTGGTTTAAGTGTCTTAGCATTTAGGGCAAAGATGACGATCTCTGACCAAAGCTATCGACCTCTCACCTTGACCTCCTCTCAGAAGACGCCCGTAATAACTGTGTCAGTAAGGAAATGATCAATGAAAATAGAGTAAGTAACGCAATTTAATTGTAATACAAATAGTAAACAAAAGAAGAAGTAAAATAATACGCAACAATGTATTTCTATTTAACTATTAAACTTTCATAGACCATATTGCTAACATCAATGCAGGCACATAAAATAAAAAAAGTTATGAAATACAGTGTAGCAGAGATGAACTTGGGCCCTAAAGCCTTAATATACTTTTATTGGTTAATGCAAAATCAACAGTAAAAAAAAAGTAAATCGCACCCAAAGACAATTAATCAGTAATTGTCTGTAATAAAGATATAATTTGGTATGAAATTATAAAGAATATAAAAAGTACATTGAAACGCAATCAATAATAAAAAAGACAGAGGCAGGTGAAAAGAAAAGTACAAAACCCCTAATCAAAGAATTAAAAATACCAAAATTACTCGAACAAAAATCCGTTTATAACAATGGAATGCTAAGCTATAGACAAGGGCAAATTTCTAAAAGATTGAGATAGTGCCTTAAACAACACACACTGACATGCATATACATAACACACACACACACACACACACACACACACACACACACACACACACACACACACACACACACACACACACACACACACACACACACACACACACACACACACACAAACACACACACACAACACACACACACACACACACACACACACACACACACACACACACACACACACACACACACACACACACACACAAACACACACACACACACACACACACACACCACACACACACACACACACACACACACACACACACACACACACACACACACACACACAAACACACACACACACACACACACACACACACACACACACACACACACACACACACACACACACACACACACACACACACACACACACACACACACACACACACACACACAAACACACACACAAACACGTACGCATAAAGAAAAATAAAATAAAAATTAAAGTAGAAAAGACAAGATGTCACTTTTCTTAAACAATAACAAAATGTTTATAGCAGGACGAAAGTGAATAAACATATCAATGGTTGACCTTTTGACCTTAAAAGGACCCCGATACATTAGTAAATGGTATGTCTGGCAGAACGTTTGGATCGCTATTTGGAATTACATTGGATCTCGACCTTAGACAGTCGCTCTTAAAGAAATATGTTGACAAAGTTAACAACAAACGTTACAGAAGGAATTTAGCTCCTGATGACTAAAACAACACAGTTTGTTTAAATGCCAGAAATAATGGAAAGAAAAGTATAAG
>NC_134796.1:12808645-12811145 GCF_046742065.1 Oratosquilla oratoria | reverse complement strand
TGTATTCCATAGGACAAATATAATTTATTTGTTAACATGAGGATTATAGACTAGAAAACAATAACCTTTAGTAAATGCCAGCCCAGCATTACCACACATAGGTTTCTTCCCAGATATATATGTGGGAGGGTCTTAGAGGTTGCTGATAACCTATTCAATAGGTAAGGAAACTTAATGAAGAATTTCATCTTAATATATTCCATTCGTTTAATGCTGTCTTACACCAGATATTTCCATTTTATAAACGTATGCATATATATATATATATATATATATATACATATATATATACATACATACATATATACGTACGTACATACATGCATACTTACATACATATATATATATATATATATATATATATATATATATATATATATATATATATGCCTAGTAGACCAAAGGAAATTACTTGCTTCTCTCCATCTACATTCTACCTCCGCCCCTAATCTTCCCTTTCCTGCCACATACACACCCAAATATCTATATCCATTCACTTCTTCTAATTTCTCTCCCTTAATACCCACTTCCAGTCTGCTGTCACTTTCTTCCCTTGTACATCTCATCATCTTACTTTTACCCACATTTATCTTCAACTTCGTTCATTCGCACACCTTCCCAAACTGTCACCAACTTCCTTATTCCCTCCTCTGATCCTGCCACAAACGCAGTGTCGTTAGCAAACAGTAACTGGCTTATCTTCCACTTTTCTTCATTTCCTTTAACCATCTCCAACTACTGCCCCACCACCCTTGCATTTACCTCTGACACCACCCCATCCATGTATAAATTGAACGGCCAGGGCGACATAACACATTTCTGACGAAGTCTCACCTTTACCTCAAACCACTCACTCTCTCCATTTCTAATCCTAACACAAGCTCTACTACCCTCGTAAAAACTCTTGACTGCTTTCAACAGCTTTTCTTCTATCCCATATATCTGCAATACCTCCCACAGTGTCTTCCTGTCTCACCTGTCATAAGTCTTTTCCAAATCCATAAAAGCCTAAAATATATCCTTACCTTTTCCTATAGCTTTCTCACATATCTGTCAGATCTACACAACCCCTACCTGTCCTAAACCCACACTGTTCCTCACCAATTACTCCCTCTGTTCCTCTCCTAATCCTCTCAATCAAGATCCTCCCAACTACATTCAACAAGCTGATCCCTCTGAAACTACTTAGCCCCCTTTCCCTTGTAAAGCGAAACTATACAGGCACTCCTCCAGTCCTCCGGCACTCTACCCTCCCTTAAACAAACATTAAATAACCTCACCAGCCAGTCCACCATAACTGTACCTCCTTTCTTCAGACATTCTGCATGGCATTCATCCAACCCAGTTGCTTTACCTGCTCTTATTATCTTAACTTCACCGTTCTTTATTTCTCCTCCATTTCCCCCACTCATGACGGTTATTTTCTTTGCGTTTCCCACTGCAACTACCTTTCCCTCCCTATCCTCCTTCACATTTAGCGACTCCCTAAAATATTCTACCCACCTTCCTCTCACTGCCTTCACTGCCTTCTCTTCCATCATCATCTCCCCATCTGCACCTTTTACCTTTTCTTCTCTACTTGATTCCCATCCACTTCCTCTCTTAATTTCTTTACAAAACATTCTTATTACTTTCTCCACTTATCCTTCACTCTCAACTTACCTTCCACCAAAAAAAGTTCTGATATTCCCCCACTCTTTCCCCTTAAAACATGTACATCCTTAACTCTTCTTACTATACTCCTGGTTACCACTATATAGTGCATTAACGCTCTACCTAACACCCTTCCATCCACCACCCTCTCCCATGTGAACTTATGCCTGGCTTTCTTCCGAAACGCTGTATTTGCTATCACCAGCTCTCTTTCGAGAAACATTTCCACAATCAACTCTCTACTACGATTTTTTTTCCTGGAACTCCACACTTTCCAATCACTTCGTCTATTTCTTCATTTCCTACCTAGCATTAAGGTCACCCAATATAACTACATTGAGGTTTCTCCCTAATCCCTCTATGCACTTATTTAAATCCATCCAAAAAGCATCCCTTTCATTTACACTCTTCTCGCTACCAGGCCTATATGCACTTAGAAAAACCCACATCTCCCTACCCAGCCTCACATTCATCCACATTAAGCATGAAGAAACCTCCTTCCACTCCACCTCCACCTCCCAACTACTCTCCCAAACTCACAATCGCTCCTCCTTTCAACTTAATTTCACTCAGTGTCAACACATTCACCTTCTCACAAACATACTGCCTATCACTTTCCCTTTTTTCTCATCTGTACCGCATCCACGCACATTAAAAGACCCAAACCTTAGGGCATTGTTTGGAAAACCCCTAGACCATCTTATGCCTTTACTTTTTTAGGAATGTTCCCTTAGGGGCCACAGGTAGCAGGATACTTAGTCCTATCCACGTCCCGTTTTTTGTTAACTCATACAACTCAAGTGGGAAGACTTGATGGCAGCATACATATACATACATACATACATAT
>NC_134796.1:12801145-12803645 GCF_046742065.1 Oratosquilla oratoria | reverse complement strand
TTCCTGACCGGTTTCGCTCTATGCTTCTTCAGAGGAATGTGACTCTGGAGTGAAGCTGGCGGTATACATAGTCTGAGTAAGACCGCGTTCCCTCTTTGGAGGTGGGTTACGTTTGGTTGTACAATGGTTTTTAATACAATGAACAATAGTGATAATAAAGTATACAATAAATTGTTGTGATGTTATTACAAAACAGCTCCGGTGTGTGTGGAATGTTGATCGAGGGTGTAACATTGTAAGTGAAGTGAGTGGTGTAGAAATGTGTGAATCCTAAAAAGTGTCATATGATAACTTATAGTATTAAATAATATAATAATAAATATCCAGATAAATAAAATGAATGAAATAAAATGAAAATAAAAATACAAATACAAATACAAATATAAATAAAAATAAAAATAAAAATAAAAATATAAATATAAATAAATATAAATAAGTAAATAAATAAAAATGTGCTTATTTAAAGTGACATGACATCTCATCGCATATCGTTGTGTGACAGAATGTCATCAAAAAATATACATACATATTTCTCACTCTATCTAGCCTACTAACCACCATCATACTTCTCAGACACCTCATCTCAAACACATTCAAACTCCTTCTCTCTTCTTCTCTTATGTTCCATGTTTCTGCTCCATACAGTGCTGTTGGCACAATCACTCCTTCATACAGTCTTTTCTTAGCATCCATTCCCAAATGTCTATTCCTCATTACACTCTTTAATCCACCTAGGAATTTACTCGCTTCTCTCAATCTACATTCTACCTCCACTTTTACTCCACCTTTCCCTGCCACATTTGCACCCAAGTATCTAAAACTGTCCACTTCCTCCAGTCGCTCTCCCTTAATGCTCACTTCCAGTCTACTGCCACTTTCACCCCTTATACATCTCATCACCTTACTTTTACCCACATTTATCTTTAGCTTTCTTCTATCACATACTCTCCCAAACTCTGCCACCAACTTCCTCAATCCCTCCTCCGATCCTGCCACAAGCTGAGTGTCGTCCGCAAACAACAGCTGGCTCTCCTCCCACTTTTCTCCATTTTCTTTAACCATCTCCATATATACATATACATATATATATATATATATATATATATATATATGCATGTGTATATATATATATATATATATATGTATATACTATATATACATATACATATATATATACATACATATATATATATGTATATACCATATATACATATACATATATATATATAAATATATATATACATATATGTATATATATATGTATATATATATAAATATATATATATATACATTTTATGTATATATGTATATATATAATATATATATATATATATATAATATATATATATATATATATACATGTCTGGTTCACTAAAAAGAAGCTCTGCGTTATCCCAATCCATCAGGTGGTAGTTGGTGTTCCGGTGGATAACACAGGCGTTAGTGGTGATGTTGTTCCGGGAATCGTAGCGATGCTCCCGGATCCGGGTCTTCAGGTCACGGGAGGTCTCGCCGATGTATACTTTATCACATCCAGCACAGGGTATGCGGTAGACACCAGCGTTTTTTCCCCACATCTCGTCCTGGCTGTCACTCCTTCTAGAGAGCTCTTTGATAGTTCTGCTGGACTGGCCCACTACCTGTTTGTTGCAACGCCCAAGTATCCGGGTGAGGGTGGTGGTGACGCTGCTGGATGGAAGGATAAGCATCCTAGCTGGTTCTTCCGTTGGTTCCCGCCCTTCCATTATTTTGAGTGTATTTTTAGTGAACCAGACAGGGTGAGGAGGAAATGCCTCGAAGCGGCCGCCATTCAAAGCTTCAAAACCATTGAGCAGAACAGAGGCATGTTTAACATCGCCCCTCCTATCATCCATCTATTACCCGCATTATACAAATATATGAAATGTCCCCCTTAGTCCACTTCAACAAACTGCCCGAAATGTCCTCCTTTATCTCCACCAAGTCCCACCCGTCCCCCTTCTCACACCCGCCCCTCCACCTACCACCCACCCCTACCTGATAACCTCTCACAGTTCCTTCCCCGTTGGCCTACATATACTCAGAGTGTTTGCCATGTCTGTACTTGAAAAAGCTGTAACAAGCGAAACGTCGTACCAATAAAGGTTTCGATCTCACACGGTGTTTATTCTCACAGTCTTGTCGGCTTTTGCCATTGTGTTTCATATATATATATATATATATATATATATATATATATATATATACATATATATATACATATATATATATATATATATATATATATATATATCACAACTAATACCATAGTCTGAAGAAAGAAAGGGTTGAATAAGAACAATCGTCCTTATTAGTAAAAAAAGAGGATTGCAGTTAGCAATCGTAATGTATATATTTGTTTATTCATCTCTGTATTCCTTCAGATTGTGGCATCAATTGTGATTTACAAATGTGTCACTACATTTTCACTAGTGATATATATGTATATATATATATATATATATGTATATATATATATATA
>NC_134796.1:12793645-12796145 GCF_046742065.1 Oratosquilla oratoria | reverse complement strand
ACTTTAACTTAGGACAGATAGTAGATATCTACCTATGTTTTGAGAAAATAGAAAATGTAACTTGGTTTTACAGATAACTATTTGATTAAGACTCATGAAATTGTTGCAAGCGATTGACACATACTAGTAAAGATGCACAAGAATTTTTAATGCTTTATGGAACACCAAAAGAAAAATGTCTTTTAATACTTAATGACATTAATCTTATACATTGCCAAGGCTCCGGATATTCATGACTGACAAAGGCTCCAGATATTACATCTGTCTGTCACCCAAAAGGCCCCAGGTAGCACCATTCACATATATCAAATAATTGATCCAGTCAGTCTCATGTGTAAAAATTATCAGTATCAATACACAAATCCCACATGATGATATATACATATTCCTGATACTCATCATAACTTATAGATTCCCCAATAGAATAAATACACTGTGTTTCTTCTCCTTCAAAAAGAGTTGTTGGTTTACAGTCCTCAGTGTCACAGTTATCATCATTATCAAGTTCTATCTTAGTTATTTTAAATCCTCTACATGTTTAATTGACACTTTCCTAGTTTCTAAATATAAGATATTGTATTTATTTCCACCTGCAAAATCAATTATTCTACATGGACCTGAGTATCTTGGTGAAAGTTTATTATGGGTTGCATGTAATTTGGCCATAACCAAATCTCTTATTTATAATTCTACTTTTTGTGCTCTTTTGTGTTCTTGCTCCTTCATCTCTGTGTACGATATTTCATGTGTTCCCTAACTCTTTGATATACAACTTGAAATGTATGTATCCTATTTGAGATGCAATCATATACATTATACACTGGTTTTTGTTCTGCAATCAAGATTTCAAATGGGAGAATTTTGTCGTTCCTGAAAATAATAAAATGGTGTGTTTCTATTGTAGCTGTATTAATTTGGTTGTTTAGGGTGCATTTATCACAAGGAATTCAACTATCACATGTTATACTATGTGGGTTTATCAAACCTCTAAGACACGTAATAATTTTCTTATTTAACCTTTCTACTACTCCATTGCTCTGAGGATGATTCACCTGAATATTAACTTTATTTATCTTAACCTACATAATTCTTCCAATATTTTTTTTTTATTAAATTCAGTACCATTGTCTGAAACTAGGATCATAGGAGTAGTGGAATTATAGATTATCTAAACACAGATTACTGAAGCAATTGTTTCAGCTCTCTTATTTGGAATGGGTTGTAAAATACAAACTCTTGAAAGATAATCAATGGCAACAAATACATATTCATATCCATTTTCAGACATAGGTAGATCTAGTGTATCTATGTGAATTCTTTCTCAAGGTTTCTGCAGGATGAGCTATGATAGTATAGGAACATAGGAACAGGTTTACGTGTATTTCCTTTTATCTCAGCACATTTCAATATATTTTCCATATAAACATATATGTCTTTCTTCATACCTGGCCAAAAGCATTTAAGTTGTGCTTGTTTATAAGTTTTATCCTTTCCTGGATGTGAACTACAATTACTATCATGAAGTAAGTTGAATACCTCATGTACAAGAGTTTGTAGAATTAACAATTGATTCACTGGGCCCCTAGAAATATTCTTCCTACTTATGACTGTTTTTCTATACAGAAGTTCATTGTGTAAACTATATTCATCTATCTTTTAACCATTTGGTAATTTTGGATGATTACCTCTTGGGTTCATCAAATTCTGGGCTACTTTTTCCCAAGTCTTATCGTTTCTTTGTTCCTTTATTTTCATTTTCTAATCTAATATTATTAGTTCATCTATACAGCTGCAACATTCATTCAACCCATAATATACTCAAACTTAACCTCATAGCATTGAAGTGTAGTAAACCACCTGGTTAATCTGCCTCTAAAATTCTTATGTTTGAATAAGTTCTAGACACCTGTATGATCAGTCCACACTCTCATTGGATATCCCAGTACTGTATCATATTTCTAAAACTTTCTAATAAATATATCATTGTTAATGTTTCTCTTTCTGTTATGGAGTACTTTTTTTGCACTATTACAAGGTATGTGTAAGTTATCAGTTTCAATGTTATATTTCTTTCTTGCATCAGTATATCTCCTAACCCTATGCCAGATGCATCAGTGCAAAGAATGAACTCCTTATCATAATCAGGAAATTTGAAAACTGGAGAACTAGTAAGTATATCTTTCAACTTCTCAAAAGCTTGCTGTTGTGCAGGTCCCCAAATGAACTTTGAATTTTTCCTCAAAAAAGAACTTAATGGATTAGCTATGTCTGTATAACCTTTGATAAATTTTCTATAATACCCTGTTAATCCAAAAAAAAATCTAACTTTTTTCTGTATTGTCAGGAACTGAATGGTTATTTACTGCTTCTACCTTTGAATTTACTGTACTTAATCCATGTCTGTCTATCGTATGTCCCAAATAAATGACAATGACCTGCAAAAAAATTACATTTTTCAAGTTTCACTTTCAATCCTGCTTCAACTGCTCTTGAGAATACT
>NC_134796.1:12778645-12781145 GCF_046742065.1 Oratosquilla oratoria | reverse complement strand
TAGAAAAATGATAAAAAAAAAAAGTAGAACATTACCCAGGGAAATCAATCATTACAGCAACATGCAACACCTATTTTAAAACAAAGAATTACCTGCACCCACACTTCGTTTATTCTTTACACATGGATTTGTTCTTCATATATTTCATTTTGGGTGAGAACTTGCGTTATCCCCCAGGTGAAGTTCACTTCAGAAATTCGTCCTATAATGTCTAAACCTACTCGTTCTTTATCAGAAACAAAGTCAAACAAGTGGTTTTATATATATATATATATATGTATATATATATATATATATATATATATATATATATATATATGTATACACATATATATATATATTTGTGTCATTATGACATACGAAATTAAACTCTCCTACCGGGATTCGAACCCTCGCCTGAGCGGCTGGCTAATTATAAGATGAAGGCAGTACCATCGTACCACGACGACCTTTGAAATGGAACGACTTAGTTCACGGTCTAGTCGTTCCAACGAGGGCGCCCGCGTGACACGGTATGCACTGTATTGCATCAACTCCTTCATGCAGGCTAGTCTTCTGACAAGTTTTTATGTCATTAAGACATATGGAATTAAGCTCTCCTACTTTTTTATCCCTCGCCTGTGCGGCTTCCTTATTATAAGACAAAGGCCGTATATCGCGTCAAGACGACCCTAAAATGGAACCACTTAATTCACGGCCTAGTTGTTCCACCGACGGCACGCTCGTGACTCGGTATGTACTGTTTTGCATCAAATCCTTTATGCAGGCTAGTCTTCCAACAAATTTTGTGTCATCATGACATATGGAATTAAACTCTCCTACTGGTCTAATACACACACACACACACACACACACACACACACACACACACACACACACACACACACACACACACACACACACACACACACACACACACACACACACACACACACACACACACACACACACACACACACACACACACACACACACACACACACACACACACACACACACACACACACACACACACACACACACACACACACACACACACATATATATATATATACATATATATATATATATATACATATATATATATATACAAGAATAAAGAGTAACTAGTACGTAAGTTAGATTTTTTCATTTCCTTAGCAATTCTTATGAGTTTGTAAATATGAACATTTTCTAGTGGCATTCTTATATTTTATGAATGACATAATACAATATATGCATAGGGCCTTCAAAATCTATTAATGGTGTAGATTATATGCTTTACCGTAGCCCTCGTACTGAATTTTTGAGCTCCTTTCAGGAGCACTTTTTGAACGGTCAGTGGTGAATTTACCCATCCTAATGTTTTTTTATCCCTAATACAAACACAAAAATACATACATACATACATACATACATACATACATACATACATACATACATACATACATACATACATACATACATATATATATATATGTATATATATATATATATATATATATATATATGTGTGTGTGTGTGTGTGTGTGTATATATATACAGTTGTTGTTGAAGTCGACAGCCTTAAGGAGGTTGTTAATCTTCTTATGGGTATTTTCAAGCTTTCTAACAAGGACTCGGCCATTTGGGGGGTGAGTATAAACCAGATTACCAAAGTAATTCATTTAATTCTTAACGTTTCGTCTGCAAGGAGACATCATCAGGAAAATCTGTACTATATAAATTACCGACATACAGAAACAAAGAACATGGGTATGAATATAAACAAATAATTCACCAATCAAGAAAATAGACATAAATAAATCAAATCGTAAACTAACACAGATCATACACTGTTGGGGGACAATACTTACAAAATTAAAAAATTTAAAGAAATGACAAAAGATAGCGTGGACCTTTGGCTTATATATCAGAGCCTAACCTGCATAGGTGGTGGAGGGGGAGGGGGTAGTGGGGTGTGACCTGTCTTAACAGCATCGGTATGGGGGTTGGGTGTTGTGGTGGTGGTTGCGAGGTCGGTTGGAGAGGAGGATGTAGGGAGTAGGTGGGAGGAGGAAGGAGAGGGTGCTTATGACCCGGCTTCACATTGTCAAAGAGTGTGGTGGAAATAGAAGGTTTGGTTGGAGGGAGAGGGGTGGTGGTGTTCGCCAAGCGGGCGAGAACATTTTTATACAAGCTAATGCTTGAAATCATGTTGCACTGCATGTTTATAAGAGGGTTATATTCTCTTATATACATTGCTTCTAAAAACTTAAGTTTATGTGCATCCTATTACTTGCGATTATTCTAGTGTTCTTAACCAAGTACTCACGGGTGGCGGTTTGGTTATGATAATTATGTTCTCAAATGATGTTTGATAGCCCCACTTTGTAAGTGCATAGAAATTCTCCTACTGAGACTACATCTAGTGTGTCCAATGTAGGTTGAGTTACGAGTTTCATAGTCCTCGTTATCACATCTAAGCTCATATACTACGTTGGTCTCAGTATTGCTATTCAAGTTGTTGTTTCTTATAACC
>NC_134796.1:12768645-12773645 GCF_046742065.1 Oratosquilla oratoria | reverse complement strand
AAGGTAGCTTACCCTAATATGTTTGTTGGACAAAGTCCTCAGCCGAGCGATAGCCATTTTTTTTAACATCGCCCCCCTTTCTTCCAAATTTTCATTGGATAATAGCTCCATAGTCGTTCCCTTACCGAAATCATTTGATTTTTTAGCCAAATTTCTTCTCAAGGACAAATTAAATGTCATTCATCATTACTCCAACACCATTAATAGAAAAGTGGTAAATGTCCATTAAAAGTTGAAAGAAGAACAAAATTCATATGTTTATTTGATACCATGTTAAGGCTGTGACCTAGTTTACACTGGACAGACGGGGAGAAATTTGGATACAAAGATAATTGAACATAAACGGTCCATCAAATATGGACAAGAAGGCTCAGCGGTGTTCCAACATGTTAAACAATTTAACCATTGTTTAGATTGTGACAAAGCTGAGCTCATATATAGGTGTAGATATAGATTCGGGAGAAAAGTGGTTGAATCAATCATAATTCAATATCAATCCAAAATGAATATTTCGAAGGGGTAATGGTCTCCGGACATGATGTCAGGATTATTGATCATAAGTTTAGTTAACACATTGCCCCCTGATCTCCCCCGTATATATATATATACATATATATATATATATATATATATATATATATATATATATATATATGTATGTATATAAACACACACACACACACACACATATATATATATATATATATATTATATATATATATAGATATATATAAATTTATATATATATATTTATATACATATATGTATGCCCAGCAATTGGGGCAAGCTTTCCGATATCAATCCTACAAATCTCGCCAACTTGTTTTTCCACCTTGTGTTTGGTCTCTATCGATCATTTATGCATGGTCGTGGTGTCCAATCTGTAACATGCTTGTTTCATTAACTATATTTCTTTCTTTTTATTCTGATTAGTTCTATTTTCGCTCCAGTGATGCCTTTACATTTTTTATCCTATTTTCCCGTATTTACATTCTTCCTTAATCAAGTATGTTTTGACTCGTACATCACTAAGCGGAAAACCCACAACCACATAAAGGCTGGCAATGGTTATTATATCCTCCAAGAGACCTCTCTGGGAACAAACTTCCGACTACTGTCTGTGCTGTATTAGAGTGGGGCATTTTCATGTCATTGATAGAAAGCGGAAGGGAGAGGGGAGTACACGCAGAGTGTCAGTTCCCCGTGTATAAAAAAGTGTTCGAAATACAGTTGAAGCTGGTAGAGAGAGATCCTAGGTTCAGTCTGGAGAGATAGAGATGAGGGAGATGATGGGTTAAAAATATGAAGATTCATTATCCTCTCTGTAAAACCCCTAAGTGTAGGCCTATGTCATTGGTACTTTCCTTCTATTTGTTTTTTGTTACTATTTCCATATCTGACCTCTATGTGTTATGTATGCATGTTAGTATCTATACATGTACAGTATATAGGCGTATTTGTGTATATGTAGACACTGTGTACATGTACAAATATATGTATAATTTTCAGACATGAAGCTGTTCATGACATGTTTCATTAATTGCCTGAGAGAGTTGGTTATTTTATTGATAATATTGTAACTGGTGGTAATATGGTATTATATGATTGAAGTAAGGATCGGGTCTTTTGGGAAAAAATACAATAATACACGAGGACTAAGCTGGAGTGAGCGTTCCAGTCTGAAGCACCTGAAATCAGGATTGATGAAGTCTTCTTAAGGGGCCTTGCAAGCTTCATCCGTCCATGAACCTATAAACAATCCACTATCAACTTCGTGCATATCCAAGGGCTAACCTTGTACACAATCAATCACCAACTTCGCAAACATCCAATCTGGAACTGAGTAAGCAATCAGAAACTGAACGAACGGCTAAAGTCCCTGAGGATCCAGGAGTTTCCCAACCCTCATTTATCTTTCCACAAAGCCCTCAGAAGTCAGCGTTGAACATGGAGAGATCATACAGGTATACTTTAAACACACAAGGAACACGCAAACGCATGCTTGTGTGTACAACCACATACACAATGCACAGGGACGACTGATGCAGTGATTAGCACTTTGGGCCACCAACCAGACAAAACTGAAATCAAGCCTTGCTGAGAGTTTGGAAAGCATCACAATTCTGCAGAATATCACTGTATCCCTTGGAAAGATAAGATAATTGTGTGTGTGTGTGTGTGTGTGTGTGTGTGTGTGTGTGTGTGTGTGTGTGTGTGTGTGTGTGTGTGTGTGTGTGTGTGTGTGTGTGTGTGTGTGTGTGTGTGTGTGTGTGTGTGTGTGTGTGTGTGTGTGTGTGTGTGTGTGTGTGTGTGTGTGTGTGTGTGTGTGTGTGTGTGTGTGTGTGTGTGTGTGTGTAATAATAATAATAATAATAATAATAATAATAATAATAATAAAAGGTTTATTTCTATTACAGTGGTACACTGACAATAATACATTGGAAAAGTTGATTAAAGATATAAAACTTGGAATATATACATGGAGCAATTTTACAATGAGTTAATTATGTGCACAATAGATGGGATAGCACTGTTTTTGTAGCGGTCTGTCCTTGGCGCTTTGATTGGTATGAGTCTATTTTTGTGTCTAGTGGCGTGGCGAGTTGGTGGAGCATCAGGAGGGAGGAGGTGACGGTGTCTAGGGTGGGAAAGCAGGCTTTCCCCAAATTTCCTTAGTGCCTCCCCGTGCTGCTGGGACACCCTAGATAGAGTAAGGGTGGTAAGAGCATGGTCGTAGCTGCTGTACTCCACGCCCAGGATGATCCTGCACGCTCTCTTTTGTACCCTCTCCAGCTTTTGTCTCTGTGTGAGGGTGAGTGAGCTGCACCAGGCTGGTGAGGCGTACATGAGGGTGGGGAGTATGAAAGTTTTGTAGACCTCCTGTAGCTCAGATGTAGGTGTTCCTAGTGATTTTAACCTACTCAGCATATACAGTTTGTAAGACGCTGTCCTGACTATATTGGTGATATGTTGGTGTGTCTGTTTGTGTGCGTGTGTATGTATACGCCAATGTTTGTGGATGCATGTGTGTGGATGTGTATATGCGTATGCGCATGTATGCATAGACACCTGTTTACGCGTGCACGGATAATTGTACAGAAGAAATGTCCATTAATCATATCTTTTGATATCACCGTATCATCAGATTTCAATGAAGAGTAATCAGAAAAAGGGGACGAACAAAAATATTTTCGTCTCTTGATAATTGGAAAAAAGGTCACGTTTCTTACAACGATGAATAGGTGCAATCGACTGTCGAATGAAAACCCTTCATACATGCGCCATGATGTTGCAATATTTTTGCAATACAACAAAGAAGACAATCATAAAAAGCATTTTCAATGAGAGAGCTTCAGTCTAAAGGATTTCGTTAAATTTCATGTTAAAACCTCTAAATGGTCTGATCTACAACAAAGGAAAGTTTGGGTCAATCATAGGTGCTTGATTTTTTTTTTTTTCATGTTGAATAATTTCAGCATGGAAATTAAATCACATTTGGCTACATCGTTCCACAGACTTTACAATATATGATTCGAGTGAATCACGCTTAGCTTTTGCTCTCAATAATCTCGTTCTCACTTACATCATTTAGACAGACGAAATAGAGATAAACCAATTATTGAATGTGATGGAACACATCCATATCCATTAAGTGTTAATTGATTGCAAAATCCTTTTGATGACTCATAGCTAGTGTGTTTCTGCATGCTTGTATTCCAGGGTATGAATAGAAATATTCACAGGTAAAGAAAGGATGGTGTGGATATTCTAAAGATGACCCTGGCAAAGAGAGACACACACACACATATACACACACACACACACACACACATACGACTCGATGGCGCAGTTGGTAGAGCGTTGAACTACTAGCATGGTGGTGCCCGTAGTACTTGGTTGGAATCCTGCCCAGGGCCGAAATTATTTCGGTACAGCTGCGCTTCGGGTCGTTACTCTGACTCTCGTGGGCGGGGAGTCGGACCTACGAGCTCTGAGCTCTCTTCCAGGAGGGAAATAGCTGTCGATCATGAGTCCAACACGTGATCCAAAGACCAAAGACCAAGTGAATACACACACACACACACACACACACACACACACACAAATGCGCACACAAGCAAATGTATGTTATCAAGATTAAGTTTAATAACGAATATGAATATTCAAGTGGCAAAGGAAGTCTGTGGAGAAGAGACAGGGAAGACAGAAAGGAAGCAGTTTGATGACAGCAGTGAAATGATGTTGTTAGATATATATAATCACTCGGTACAAAAAGTATTGAAAAATTACAATATAGCCTGATGGTTGTCTTCAATTGTGGGGATGTGAACTGAGAAGAGTAGGAAGCAAAATATGGACAATGTAATAGCACACTGAATGTGCTGCTGACTATAGAATCAAATGTTATAAAGAAATTAGATGTATGAAAAAGCATACGAGACTTGCACATGACTTCTGGAAAAAAAAAATTCAAAGAACTGAGGAAATCTGGTGAATCAGAATGGACGGATTTTAGAGAGGCTGGAATATACAATAGATTTTTTTTCTTAAATGTTTGGAGCTCAGTACTGAGAATATAGAAAATATGTATTACAACTAAAACAAGCAGAAAAGTGGAAATAAATTAACACAAGAAGAGAGGTATAAACAAACTAGAGAGCATGGCAAAGATGGAAAATGGGAAGGCCAACAAGTGGCAGGGGGTAAGTGTCTGTGGTGTAGTGGGTTAAGGCTCTACGAAGGTAATATTACGGGTGACAGAAAGCAGTGTGTTCGAATCCTACATGCGACTGTCATATAAATGATCAGATTAATGTCACTATCACTAGCGAATTTCTCTCGTGGTTACAATGGCGAAAGCGCGAAAGGGATTTGTTCCGATCCTTACCCCCTTCCACTAGTGGGCTTGGGCCTTGTGTAAGACAGGAATTGGGATCGTAGATTAGTGATCTTTCCTATCCTCGGAAATCAGATCGATTCCAGGTTACAAGGCTTTTAAG
>NC_134796.1:12756145-12763645 GCF_046742065.1 Oratosquilla oratoria | reverse complement strand
CGTCCCCACATGCAAACAAATAGAAAACGGAGAGAAATTCCTTCAGGCTGCGTTAAAATATATCATTCACACATAATCCCTCACCCCATATCCATTACCCACTCCCTTCCATGCATCAAAGTATCATCCATACACAACCATTCTCTGCTCACCCCTATCTTTTGTCTTCTCCTTTTACCCCATCCATCCATCTCATCCTTGGTCGCTCCCTCATGTTCACTCCTCCAACCTCTGCCTGCCACAGCTCTTAATAATCTTTCTTCACTCATTCTTTCCATGTGTCCAAACCATACCAATACTCTTTCATGAACCCTATCTCCCAACTCCCTTTCCACCCCCGTTCTCCTCCTCTCCTCGTTTTTCACTCTATCCACCCTAGTAACCACTATCATACTTCTAAGGCACCTCATCTCAATCAGATTGAAACTCCTCCTCTCTTTCTCTCTTATGTTCCATGTTTCTGCCCCATACAGTGCTGTCGGCACAATCACTCCTTCATACAATCTCCTCTTAACATCCATTTTCAAATATCTATTTCTCATTACACTTTTTAATCCCCCAAGGCATTCACTTGCTTCTCTCAGTCTACATTCTACCTCCATCTCCAACCCCCCCTTTCCCGCCACATTCACACTCAAGTATCTAAAGCTATCCACTTCATCTAGTCTCTCTCCCTTAATACTCACTTCCAATTTGCTGCCACATTCTCTCCTTGTACATCCCATCACCTTACTTTTTAACCACACTTATCTTCAACTTCCTTCTTTCGCACACTTTCCCAAACTCTGTCACTAACTTCCTTAATCCCTCCTCTGATCCAACCACAAGTGGTGTTGTCTGCAAACAGCAACTGGCTTAGCTCCCACTTTTTTCCATTTTCTTTAATCATCTCCAGTCACCGGCTCATTACTCTCGCGTTTACCTCTCGCACCACCTCATCCACGTATAAATTGAATAGCCAAGGTGACATAACACATCCCTGGCAAAGTTCCACCTTTACTTTAAACCACTCACCCTCTCCATTTCTTATTCTAACACAGGCTCTACCACTCTCGTAAAAACTTTCGGCTGCTTTCCTCCTGTCCCACATATCTGAAATACCTCCCACAGTGCCTTTCTGTCTATTCCGTCATAATCCTTTTCGAAATCCATAAAGAGCCAAAAACATCCTTACCTTATCCTAAAGATTTCTCATATATCTACCTTACCACAAAAATCTGATCCACGCAACCCCTACCCGTCCTAAACCCACACTGTTCCTCATCACTTACTCCCTCTGTTCGTCTCCCAATCCTCTCAATCAAAACCCTCCCATTAGCCTTCACAACTACACTCAACAAAATTATCCATCTGAAACTACTACACTCATATTTTCCCCTTTTTCCTTGTAAAGTGGAACTATACAGGCACTCCTCCAGTCATCTGGCACTCTACCCTTTTTAGAAAAACATTAAACAACTTTACCAGCCTGTCCACCACCATTGTATCTCCTCTCTTTAGACATTCCGCATGGCACCCATCCAACCCAAGTACCTTACTTGCTCTTATCATTCTAATAACTGCTCTCACCTCATCTTTTCTTATTTTTTTTTTTCCATTTTCCTAACTCATCACTGTTATTTTCTTAGCGCTTCCCACTGCAACTACTTTTCCTTCCCAATCCTCCCTCGCACTTAGCAACTCCCTAAAGTACTCTGCCCACTTTCCTCTTACTGCCGTCTTTTCTATCATCTTCTCTCCAACTGCACCTTTTACCTTTTCTTCTCTACTTGATTCGTCTTCTCTTCCTCTCTTAATTTTTTTCTAAAATATTTTTGTATTGCTTTCAAAATTTTCTGCCATACTCTTACTCCATTTCACATCTGCTCTCCTTTTTACCTCTTAAACTTTTGCTTTACTTCTCTTCTCTTTTCTTTGTACCTCCTATTTTGTAACCAGCCTATGAATGCTTGCGTCAACTCTTCCACAACTTTTTTGTTTCATCACCCCACCACTCACTACCATTCCTTCTATTCCCTCCCACCCTCCTTGTTCTACACACCAACTTTGTACACCTTGTGACTCCCTTCCTGAACTATCTCCACTTCCTCTTCCACTCCTAGTTCTACTCTATTCTTCATATCCTCACACTCCTCTCTCAGCTTCTTCTTGTACTCCTTTTCCTTTTCTTTCTCATTTAAGTAGTTTAATCGAATCACCTCCCTACTTTCTATTCTTTTCCTCTTTCTCCATCTATTCTCCACTCTCAACTTACCGTCCATCAAAAAATGATCTGATATTCCCCCACTCTCTACCCTTAGGACGTGTGCATCCAAAACTCTTCCTACTAATCACCTGGTTACCACTATGTAATCCATTAACACTCTATCTACCACCCTTCCCAGCACCACTCTCTCCCGTGTGTAATTATGCTTGATTTTCTTCCTAAACATTGTATTTGCTGTCATCAACCCTGAAGACACATCCTCATCATCAACTCTTCACTACGATTTGTTCCTGAAACTCCACACTTCCCAACCACTCCGTCTATTAGTTCATTTCCTACCCTAGCATTAAGATCTCTCAATACCTTTATGTTGATATTTCTCCCTAAGCCCTCTATGAACTCATTTAAATATATCCAAAAGCCTTTGTTTTCTCTACTCTCTTCTCACTACAATGCCCATATTCACTTAAAAAAACATATCTCCTTTCTCAGTTTTACCTTCATCCACATTAATCTTGAAGAAAACTCCTTCCACTCCACCACACGTTTACCAATCTCTTCACTCACTAGTATAGCCACCCCTTCTCTCCCTCGTTCTCTCTTCACTCCTGACATCCTCCCAACTACACTCCCAATTCAAACTCGCCCCTCCTTTTCAACTTAGTTTCACAAACATACTGCCTATATCTTTCCTTTTATTCTCATCTGTACAACATCCACGCATATTAAAAGACCGAAACCTTGAGGTTATGGTTGGAAAACTCTTCTCAGACCTTATGTTTTTTGTTTTTGTTTTTTATCATTTTTATGTCCCTCTTTGGGGCAACAGAAAGATGCTTAGTCTTATCCCCGTCCCGTTTTTGTCGCCTTTTACGACTCAAGTGGGAACACTTGGTGGCAGTATTCTTCTTCCCCAGTACAGGGGGAGAAAACATTTTAGTCCAACAAAAACATTTATGACAATACCTTTGAGTATACATTGATTTGTTATATAAGAAGAACACGCCAGGAGACGTTTCACTGTAACAAATATTAGCACCTTTGTCCATCGTGTTTGTACCTACAGGGCAAGTAAAAGTCCCCGGTAAATGTTAAATATGAACACGGGTTTGCTTCATACGATGTACTATTAAAATCAATCTAAATAGCACATAGTCCAGCGCTTCGACAAAGATATAACGTTTCATATGTAGCACAAAATGTTATATAGGCGATAGTTATACAGTAAAGACTACAAGTACTTAAAAACGAGTTTAATAAAAATACCTTGGAGTAAAGCATGCAATATTCCCGCTAAATAATTAATAAATAAAAATGTGCATTGTCCTAGACATACATCACCTACAAAGCGGATTAATGTTACAGTACACTAAAGGCCGCCGTTTAAAAGATCTATCGCCTCTACCCTACCGAAGAGACGAAATGCAAATTAATCTAATTGATTTTGTTCAACATTTCCTAGGGCAGAGATGACGTACAATGCTCCTGGTAAGACACCAAGGTCTCACCTCCGGTCTCTTATTCACGCTAGAATTAGGAATTCGTTTGCAAGAGCTCTCACTTGCACTCCCATCGTGGAACCATTACTGAAAGAAGCCACATCGACTCTTTCTAGAACGAAAGAGTCTAAAGACTTTCGACTTCTTGGGAGAGGGAATGAAGCCGTTGCTTCTACAGCCAGGTGCTGTGAATCTTGGACTATTTTTTCATTTCTCCCTCAACCTGAAGTGATCAATAAATGTTAAGGGAGGAAACAAAGTCTTTAAGTGGCATATCATGAGAAAACAAAAGTACTTTCCTTGTATGAGCTAGTCGTCCATGCAATTATTGCAATGATATTGGGGGTAGTTCACCTATCGGTTATGTTCCACACAAAGATGATAATTCTAAATGCCGTGATCATGTCAAATCCACGGGAAAGCGACTTAAATTTACAACTGTCATTAACTATGCCCTGTGGGGTGACTAGTATTCATTATGAACACAGCCAGCCCCCACCGAGGTCAGCGTCAATTAAAATAAGTGATCTTCAGGGGGAAGAAATAAACAACATACATAAGAGAGAGTTTATCTTAGTAGGAGCTGGACAGCAGGGAAAGATGTCACCTTTCCTCTGTGGGTTTGGTATATACTGGGGATCGAAATGAAACCTCTGGAACAGAGATTCAGGGAAGAAACCCAACACAGTACAAGAAGCTAACTAACGGCTAATGTTTTTGAAGTGAAATTGTATTACATTACTACATATGATGATCTGTATATTCAATGTATAGTGATCCAACTAATGACGCTCACCACGAATTCTATTCTAGCTACAGCAAGATTTTTTTTTTTTTTAGAACCTTCTTATTGTAGGAGTTAAGACGGTTATATCACATCTTGTGCGGTTTTAATTCTCACTACCCCCGGAAGATTTCTTTCAGATGAAGGAGAATATGTCTTAAGATACTCTTGCTCTACGTCAACTTCCATTACGTCATTTAGACTAACACCAAACAGTTATCAGCTCTTTCGGGTGAGTCTGTAAACACCAAATTCAATTCTCATAGATCTGTCTGGTAAATGTATATTGAGAAAGATTATGTAATAGCTAGAAGAAAATTTAGTTAAGATTAGATTAACTTAAGTAAGGTTACGTTAGATTAGGTTAGGTTAGGTCACATTAGATTGGGTTAGGTTAGGTTCCGCTATGTAAGGTTAGATTATTTTAGATTATCCCTAGAATTTTATTTCTATGATTTTATTTTTTTGTGCAAGTCTTGACCTAATAAAAAAAATACTATAGTCGAATGCTTATATACAATCAAATGAAGCCATTGGATGCCAATCAATGACTAATAATACATCATGGAATTTAACATGAGTAAACATGAGTAAACAAGTTCATGTACACAGACATATCATTATCTTTTGATAGATAATGGGTGATGGAATTACAATGAAGTAAATAAGTTCTTTTCGTAGAACGATTACTGTGTTGATACAATGATAAGTTCTGGGAAGCAGAAGCTCAATAACGACATATAAGCATTCCATTGCATACACGCCTTTTGTATATTACACCATCCTAACTCTTTGTTTGATGCAAATAGTATTTAAAAATATAGATATTGAGGGGAATAACGTATTACGTTATGTCTAATACCAGACAATTTCACTGATATTCAGGGAAGCCCTTGTGAAGTGTATAAATGGAGCCCATGCCAAGTAAATTTTAGACTACTATTAATGACTTACGTTGTTTTGTTTGTTGTTAGGCAATTCTATTCAGCCAAGCGAACCTCCACTCTGCTAAGCAAAAACTTTAATAAACAAAGATCACCCCGACTGATGGGTTATAGATACTCGTAAAATGTGGCTTGATAACTATGTTGATCTTTTCAATACAATTATACCTAGTTAAGTAAATACAAATGATTAATACTAGCCTGTAATAGGCGTCACCATCCTGAAATTATTTTAAAACCTATAGTATTGTGACGCGGGCTTAGATAAGTAAAAAATTCAAAGAAGTTGGAAGAGCCTTATGGTAAAAAAAAAAAAAAAAAAAGAAAAGTGCTGAAGGATGAAAAATAAAGACATATAAAAGTAACTTCAAAGTCCTTTATTGCCTGCAAATTATTGAAATGGAGATTTAATTTAAGAAAAATTATCAGAGAACGTATCCATAAAAGAGAAGGTAAAATAGATATCATCTTCACGAAAAAACAACAACAAAAACACTGCACACAGACATCAATATATTTTTAGCAAACATACCAGCACACTTTAAAGAAAATTGAGATATTTGTCTAGATATGAAATACTGCAGACCTGTTTCACACTGCCTGGAAAATGGAAATCCCGTATCCAATCCCTGCGTGATTGTTGTGACCTTCCAGCCGGTCCCTGGAAAGATGTTGTCTCCTTTGGTCAGTCCCTGAACACATGTCAAATCAGAGATCACCAACACAATATCCATGCAGAGTTGTTCAAGACCTTGCGGTACAGAAATAAGAATACAGTATTTTTTTTTCAATAAATTATTTGTTGGTGTACTTTCTCTTTTATATTTTATGCAGTAGTGAAGCGAAATTATTATTATTATTATTATTTTTTAGATTTTGAGACTTTGGTTTGTTTCTCTCTCTCTCTCTCTCTCGCTCTCTCTCTCTCTCTCTCTCTCTCTCTCTCTCTCTCTCTCTCTCTCTCTCTCTCTCTCTCTCTCTCTCTCTCTCTCTCTCTTCTCTCTCTCTCTCTCTCTCTCTCTCTCTCTCTCTCTCTCTCTCTCTCTCTCTCACACACACACACACACACACACACACACACACACACACACACACACACACACACACACACACACACGCACACACATACACACACACACACACACACACACACACACACACACACGCACACACACACACACACACACACGCACGCACACACACACACACACACACACACACACACACACACACACACACACACACACACACACACACACACACACACACTCACACACACATACACACACACACGCACACACACGCACACACACACACAAACACACACACACACACACACACACACACACACACACACACACACACACACACACACACACACACACACACACACACACACACACACACATACACACACACACGCACACACACGCACACACACACACAAACACACACACACACACACACACACACACACACACACACACACACACACACACACACACACACACACACACACACACACACACACACACACACACACACACACACACACACACACACACAACTCGATCTGTCTGGCAAATATAAACAGCGAAAGATTATATAATAGCTCGATGGCGCAGTGGTAGCGTTTGCAACCGCTGCTACAGTGGTCCGAGTTCGATTCCCGCTCAGGGCTGAAATAATTTCAGTATCGATGTGTTGCGAGTCGTTATTACAACTCTCGTGGGCGGGGAGTTGGCGATGTATGTGCGTGTAAGGTCATAGCATTACCTTTAGATCAGTCATATATGAGCTCTGAGCTCTCTTCTAGGAGGGTAATAGTTGTCGATCACGAGTCCAGCACGCAATCCAAGACCATGGTGAATCACACACACACACACATACATACTCAAACATAAATATAGCACTATATCGCATGTAATGATGAAAAGTTTAAAAGAAAATCTATAGTGTGGACATTAAAAGAAAGACAAAAACATTTTAATTTCTTAAAGATGTGTTGTGACCAACCAAACCAAACCAAGGACGTAGATGACCAATATGAATATTCCCTGGAAGTGT
>NC_134796.1:12728645-12731145 GCF_046742065.1 Oratosquilla oratoria | reverse complement strand
GTGTGTGTGTGTGTGTGTGTGTGTGTGTGTGTGTGTGTGTGTGTGTGTGTGTGTGTGTGTGTGTGTGTGTGTGTGTGTGTGTGTGTGTGTGTGTGTGTGTGTGTGTGTGTGTGTGTGTGTGTGTGTGTGTGTGTGTGTGTGTGTAAGAGAGAGAGAGAGACTCATTCCCGTTCCTCCCGCGCAATTCGTCGTTGCTGCGCTGATGGTCGTTGAGCTCCCCACATCGGCGAAACTAATTGTTTACGCCCGATTCCAACGAGCGAATCGGCTTCGTGTTTTGAATCCTGGGAGGACTACGCCTGAATGAAGCGTCCACGTTTGCATTTTTTTTTTTTTTTTTTTTTTTTTTTTTTTTTTTTTTTTTTTTTTTTTTTTTTTTTTTTTTTTTTTTTTTTTTTTTTTTTTTTTTTTTTTTGTATATACCCCTCCTTCCGCACCGGGGAAGCAGAACTTGATCTGAAGACGACTTGTGAAGATTATCCACCGACACGCCAATCACCACAAGTCTTGTCAACTCCCTTCGCAGTCTATTCGACCTCAAGTCTTCTCATCACTGCTGTTCTCCAAAGAGAAATCGTCTTACGAGTGGACTGGAACGGTTCTCCCCTACACATCACAACCACTGATCGTTACTCCGTCGTTGTAGTACGGAGGTCTAAGTATACCTCGCATACCAATTGTGTTCCTGTCATCAAGATCTGTTGTGCTCTTTAATGCTACCCTTTTGATGGTTGACTTCGTATGATGTATTCTAGAATCCTTTAAATATTTTAAAGATTTCCGTGTTTTGATTCGATCCTCAGTAGATATAGGAGCACCTGAACTGACAACACTCTCTCGTTTAAGGGCCGAGAGAACCTAGTTCCTCGTTTGCCCTGACAATATATATATACGAGAGTTGACACCTTGACGTAGTGGATAGGCTTGAGAATTTTAATGAACTATGTCGATAGAGAGACAATCACTGCAGGGTCACCCATATTGAACAGGTTTTGTAAGAAAGATCAGACAAAGAGCAGTTCAAACGCACAGTCGCAGGACCCACTGCAAACTGGCACGTCCCTGATGGCGAACAGGGAAACTCCTCATAGAAATATGGGTTGCCGTCATAATGACGGCGTGGACCATTGGGCTCCCTATAGATATAGGGCTTCACCGAATATAATAAGGTGACACCGGATAAATATCTCACCAGAAACCAGTTGGCACGGAAGTGAGATTACTGCCAACCCCCCTTCATAGCCAATATGAACAGCCCAACCAAAATAAAACCGGGCGTTCCTGTTGAATCATCGTCTCCTAAAGGTCCAACCGCATTGCCTCGTGTGCTTACGGGCAGTGTGCCATCGAATGTGAGTAAGCACTGTCCAAGCAGATCCAAGTCTTGGACATTAAACAACATGACGAAAATGAAGATCTATACTTACAACGTAAGAAGTCTCTCAGAAGATCACAGGCTGGAGAGTTTAATAGAAGAACTAGACAACGTTAAGTGGGACATCGTAGGACTAAGCGAAGTCCGAAGAGCGGAAGAAAAGCTGATACAATTACAAGATGGTCACCATCTGTTCTACTATGGAGGTAAGGAC
The DNA here is from genome assembly GCF_046742065.1 of Oratosquilla oratoria. NCBI lineage: Eukaryota > Metazoa > Arthropoda > Malacostraca > Stomatopoda > Squillidae > Oratosquilla > Oratosquilla oratoria. Next base: position 12,729,556 of record NC_134796.1, on the reverse strand, counting down.
ATAGAAAGATCTAGTGGAGTAGGATTCTTGATAAACCGAGAGCTTGCTGTAGTCAAATTCAGTAGTTTGTCAGACAGGGTAGCTTGGATTATGATTAGGCTGTGAAAAAGGTACACTCTAAAAATAGTTCAGGTTTATGCACCAACTTCACAGAGTTCAGACGATGAAATTGAGACGTTCTATGATGATTTAACTCAGGTAATGGTTCAAGAAAAAAGTAAGTACACGTTGGTAATAGGCGACTTTAATGCTAAAGTAGGGAAGAAAATGGGCGATGAGACGTGCATCGGTAAATTTGAAGTAGGTGAAAAAAATGACAGAGGCGAGATGTTAGTCAATTTTGCAGAGAACTACAACATGAAGATAATGAACACTTTCTTCCAAAAGCGTGTAGATCGTAAATGGACGTGGAGAAGTCCAAATGGAAAAACAAAGAACGAAATAGACTTCATATTAGGAAATGAGATCAAAAGCGTTAACGATGTTACGGTGATAGATAAAGTCAACATAGGCAGTGACCATAGAATGGTAGGTTGCACAGCTAAATTTAATTTCAGAGCCGAGAGAAATAAACTAATTCTAAGAAAGAAAATAAGCCTTGCAAAGGTTAAGGATAGTAAGAAGAAATTTCAGTTAAAAATTAAAAATAGATTCAAAGCTCTTTGAACTAATGAGGACACCGTGGAAGATGTTAATTTGAATTTAGTGAATATCGTTAGGGAATCGGCAGAGAAAATAGGAAGTGCAAAAAACATTAGGGAAAACTAATACTCCCAAGCTACAAATGACCTAATTAAAAGAAGGACCATGCAGATTAAAAGCAGAAGAGACATATAGAAAGAGTAGAACTAAACAAGCTTATCAACAAAAGGCAGAGATTAGAGAAAAGAAAGAGAAACATGGATGAAATA
>NC_134796.1:12711145-12716145 GCF_046742065.1 Oratosquilla oratoria | reverse complement strand
ACCCGTAGAAAATGACTCGTGTAACCATTGACCTCTCCTTTATATATTCTTTTCTGTATTTATAATCTTATAATAAATGTCTTCAATGAAATTACCAGAAGATACCTAATGTGTAGGCGAAACGTCGTTAAATGTTGGTTTTTATTCCCAAATATAGACTCGTTCGGAAAGTTGCAGGGATGACCCATCATCCAGGAAGTGCCAAGATGGGAGGGAGGGTGGAGGGGAGTGGAATATATAGGAAATGGAATCGGTGGGAGTGGTTTCTATACCTATTTCTTTTTGGCTACCCCCTTGTAGGGAGAAAAAGCCTTTGCTATATGTCTGATATATATATATATATGTATATATATATATATATACTGTATATTTATACATGTATATATATATATATATATATGTATATGTGTGTGTGTGTGTATATACATATTTATGTATATATATATATATACAGATACATATATATATACATATCTGTATGTATATATATAAATATATATATGTATACATATATATATATATATATATATATATATATATATTAAGAATTACCGAGTTCTGTTGTTATGTGGTTCTTAAGCATTACTAGTAATGGAATATTTGAACAGGTGACAGGAGATTCTAGCATCACTAAAATTTAATTTAATGATCTAGACGCTTATTTTCTACAGAAATGAAGTATTGCTAGGAATAAATTTGTTTAGGTGTGGACATGTAGCTTCCTTCTCCCTGAGAAAAAGTGTTGACTGCTTATGTTACTGTGTCCACAAAAGAGATGAAATGTAAGCGTAAGTAGTTTATTTTTTATTTTCTAGTGTACATGTAGATGTATATATATATTTTTAATATTCGAAGAGAGGCACGAATTTTTTAATCCAGTAATATTCATAGGCACACTGGGACCTTCTTGCAAAATATGTTAAAGAATTTCAAGAAATGGTGACGCTGTTTCAAATCAAATAGAAGAGCTCTACAAATAAAAATATATCTATATAATAAATAGTGATAATGGGGACTCGCCAGGTGCTTAATGGATACTCTACAGATACCACACACCAAAAACCCCATACCTCGGATTTCTTTGTTTACTTTCTATTCTGCAAAGGTTGTGGATCACTGTCTCTGATTTGGTAACAGCCCGTTTAGAAATAGAAGTTCAGTTCCACCAGATATGTATTTTAGTCATATAAAATCTGAAATAGACAATATTTCTTGGTCTTCGTGACCAGAGGGATCTCAGACCCAAGTCTTGTTTATCCATGCATTTTTTCTGAGCTGCATATGTACCTCCATAGCAGAAACGTTCAGAAAGAGGGATGTACAATTTCAACAGAATTTTAGTCAACATGAACTCTGGGGTAGACAACATTTCTTGATGATAAACCTCGTGTCATTTTTTTTTTTTTTTTTTTATCCTTTCGTTTACCACTTGTGTCATTTTTCTCAGTCAGTATGATCTCTTGAAATTACTCCTTTTTTATTTTATGCACTCTTTTAAAGCACAAAACCATATTTGTTTTATACCTTATTGTAGGGTGTAAGTGGACCTCTGTACAAAATTTGAAGATTCTTTGATAAACGGCAAATTTCAGTTCTAACAAAGAAACGTTTGTCACTACAAACTTTGAGGTAGACAGCATTTTCTGTTGTGTGCTTACCAAAGAAATGTCCTTGAATTCATGTGATCCTTTTGTGCAAGGTCTGATAAAGATGTAATGTATAAAAATAAACATTAAAGTCAATAGTTACTACCCAACCGACAAACTAATACATTATTCCGGGGTTTTGAGATATTCCTGCGTACAAGTCGAAGAGAAATGGGTTTTAGTGAGCATGAGTTCTGGAATATAATATTTTTTTTGTTCAGCCCTCACTCGGGGAGCTTACAACCATTTTATTTAGTACCTATTTACCTATCTACCTATTTATCTATTTACTTGTCTATTTTATCCAAGATATAAGTTGGAATTAGAACCCATATTCATCTCCGTTCCAACTTTGGTAAAAATTCGTCTTGAGAAGTGGTGACCCAAATATCTGACAGATATATTTTTTAGTTAGTAAGATCTCTTGGGATTACGTTTATATTCTGCGTACTCGGAAGAAACCCGGTTACCAACTTCCTTTTTCTATTGTACTATTATTAGGTGCATTTGGAATTCCATGTCATATTAGGAAAAATTGGTTAATAGATAGTGATGTATAGTTCTACTGCAAATATGTTTTAGTAGAAGAACTACGTGAGAAAGTATTCATGTTCTGCGCCCGAGAGAAATACATGAAAAGAGAATGAGAGTGGGTCTTTGTTATTGCATTATTGTGGGGTGTAGCCGAGCCTCTGTACCCAACATAAATATAAGTTATAAATGGTGAATTGTTTCAGAACAAATAAACAAACAATCATGTATATATATGTATATATATATGTGTGTGTATATATATATATACATATATATATATATATATGTATATATATATATATACATATGATAATATATATACACACACACACATATATATATAAATATATAATTATATATATATATCTATATATGAACTAGAGTTGACAAATTTGAGTAAATTTTGCGTAGGAAAACTCAGAATGATAGTTGGGGTATTTTATTCCCATACGTTTTGGCTGTATGCCTTCTCTGAGGAAGGAATACAGCCAAAACGTAAGGGAATAAAGTACCCCCGCCGTCATATATATATATATATATATATATATATATATATATATATATACATATATATATATATATATGTATATATATATATATTTATTTATATATATGTATATATATATATATATATATATATATATATATATATATCTTTTTTAACCACATATCACTTTTAATTCCATACCATCGCAAACGAGACTGACAATTGCTCGAAGGAGGTATCCGTTGGAAATTGAAACGTAGACGAGCCAAGGATTCGAACCCAGCTAACCCGTAACAAAATTACATTGACGTAACCCAATACGCTGTTGGGTTACGTCAATGTAACTTTGTTACGGGTTAGCTGGGTTCAAATCCTCGGCTCGTCCACGTTTGAATTTCCAACGGATACCTCCTTGGAGCGATTCTCAGTCTCGTTTGCGATGGTATGGAATTAAAAATTATATGTGGTTGAAAAAGATATTAGTTGATCACTGTGTATGTATGTATCTATATATATATATATATATATATATATATATATATATATATATATATATATAAAACCAAGGAATAGTGGTCACTATATATATATATATATATATATATATATATATATATATATATATATATATATATATATATACTTGCCCACTTTATTTAACATGAATATACAGTAATCAACAGGGCAACAGCCACTCTCGGGGAAAAAGATTGAATTTTCCATCTATCTCCGACAACGTCGCAGACACGTGTGTAAGAAATAAAATAAAGCGAACAAAATAGAATGAAAAATATTAGATTCTTGTCTCTAGTCTACAGAATCAATTAATGACTAACCACGAAACGACTAAAGGTAGTTCCATCCGTCTACAAATATTTTGAAAACGACAACAAACGTTACATCGAACCGTACTAACTTCATTCAACAACACACGTACATCATAAAGGAGAACAAGAGAAATATATACATATATACATATATATATGTATATATATATATATACATATATATATATATTTATATATATATATGTATATATATATATATATGTATATATATATGTATATATATACATATACATATACATATACATATACATATACATATATAATACATATACATATACATATACATATACATATACATATACATATTACAAAGGCGGAGCATGCCGACAGGAGACCTTTTGGTCCATATCTAGGTCGGATGCGAAAAAATCATAATAATATTAAAATGATAAATAAAAACTATAATAATGTAAATAACAAATAAAATACATAAATAAATGCATAGGTATAGTTGAATAATATAAAACAGGTAATTAGTAGATAATAATGAATTAACATATAACTAATAATAAATGAAAGTCAGAGAGACAAATGATAACAAAACAAAAACAAATAATATAAAATAAATTATAATCATTACAGCATCTTGCTTAGGTGTTTATCTAAATGATTCTTCAAGCTTCGAACTGAACTACATTGCACTACCTGTGCAGGAAGTTTATTCCATTCATTAACTACACGGTTGGCAAAGTTGTTTCTACCTACTTCCAAATTAAATCTATTTCCGGACAGTTTGAGACCATTGTTTCGTGTCTGATTCTCATTCAATGTGAAAATTTGGTAACTTTTGATGTTGTCAATTCCCTTTAGAATTTTAAAGACCTGCATCAAGTAACCTCTGAGTCTACGCTTTTTTAGGGAAAACAGATTCATATAATTTAGTCGATTTTCGTATGATTTATTTTTGATATTTAGAATCAGTTTTGTGGCTCGCCGTTGTACTTTTTCCAGTCTGTAAATGTCTTTAATGAGATTCCGTGACCATACGGAAACAGCATATTCCAAATGTGGACGAACTAACGATTTATATAGCTTGTTAATGAGTGATGGACTTTTGAAATCAAAAGATCGCGCAATCAGTCCTAGAATCTGATTTGCTTTCTCAGAGGCTAAAATACACTGCTTAGATGATTTGAGGTCGTTACTGATAATTACGCCGAGATCTTTTTCACTATCCACTTTTGTTAACGAATTTCCAAATAATTTGTAATTGTACTTACTGTTATTTTTACCTATGTGCATTACCTTGCATTTACTTGTGTTAAATTTTATTAGCCACTTTTCAGACCATTGCTGTAATTTATCTAAATCTTCTTGAATATCTAATTGGTTTGAGTGATCATTTGCCACTCCGCACAGTTTTGCATCATCAGCAAATTTGGAAACAGTAGATTTTAGTCCATGGTCTATATCATTTATATATACTATGAATAGAAGTGGCCCAAAAACGGAACCCTGAGGAACTCCACTTGTAACGTTTTTCCA
>NC_134796.1:12701145-12706145 GCF_046742065.1 Oratosquilla oratoria | reverse complement strand
CACACACACACACACACACATATATATATATATATATATATAATGTGTATATATATGTATATATATATATATATATATATGTATGTAATATATATATATATATATATATATATAATGTCAATGAAAGACAAAATATCACGATGGGATGTAATGACAGTGGAGGACAAAAGATTATGATGTGATGTAATGATAGTGGAGAACAAAATATTACGGTAAGATATAATGTCACTGGAGGGCAAAATATAATTATAGGAAGGGATGCCGAACAAAATGTCACAGTGTAATAAGAGATCGGATGACCGTGAGCGACCAGATGTCCGTAACGGGGGAAATGTTAATTTTGATGGGAGAAATATTAACGAGTCATTGAATGTCAATGAAGGACCAAATATCAATATAGAGCAAGGTGTCAATAGAAAAAAAATTATAATGTAAGGCATGATATTGAAACTCAAAACGTGTCAAAAAGAAATATTCATGAGTTTCTTAAAACCATGTACTTTAATGCTCGTAGTATTAGGAACAAATTTCAAGAAATACAGGCGTATGTCAAAAGCGAAAATCTCGATATGATAGGAATAACCGAGACGTGGTTAAATAGTGGAGCGTTTGAAGCTGAATTTAATATTGCGGGATTTAAACACTTTGATCAGGATAGAAACCATGTGAAAGGTGGGGGATGTTCTGTGGTACGTTAAAAACAATGCCCATGCTTGTGTTTTAGACAAAGTTAAACAGGATGCATATGATAGTTTGTGGGTAGAATTAACCCAAATGGACAAAAAATTAATGTAGGTGTAATATATAGGCCAAAGACATTATCATTGGCAGACGACAAACTGTTATTTCAAGAACTGTCTAGTTTCTGCAACCGGTATTTATTGATAATGGGTGATTTCAATTTTACTGAAACTGATTGGCTGACCCTTGAACATGGCCATATAGGTAGTCACTTGATTGAATTTCTCGGTGACAATTACTTAGTTCAGCATGTAAAAGAGCCCACAAGACATGGAAATTTACTCGATCTATTGATCACTAGCCGCGAAAGTATGATAACCGATGTAGAAGTTGGTGAAACTGTTGCAAATAGCGATCACAACTTAGTTAGATTCAAACTACTAGAATTTTTTTAGAATAGATAGTTGTGTTTCTAAAATACCCGATTTCAGAAAAGTTCAGTTCATAGGACTATGTCAGGAGCTTCAGCTTACAGGCTGGGAGGCAAAATTACTCGAAAGACCTGTAGATCAGATGTGGGAAATATTTCAAAATACGCTCACTAAGACGATTCATACTTACATTCATTTTAAGAACAGACGTCCCCCAAATCAGGCTCGCACAAAATGGCTTGACAAAGAAACTGAAAAAAGTATTGCTAAAAGGAGACAGGCTTACAAGAAATATAAGTGCTTGAGTGCATCAAATGACTATAAAAAATTATGTATTGATACAGAGAGATTAAAAAAAGACAAAAAAAAAACGAAAACAACAATACGAAGTGAATATCGCTGATAAATCCAAAGATAATCCCAAAGAATTCTATAGTTACATTAGAGATAAAAAGGTTGTTAGGAATCACATTGGTCCTCTATTATCTGCTGAAGGTCAACTTGAATATTCAAATGAAGGAATGTGTGATATCTTAAACAATTATTTTAGCTCAGTATTTGTAAACGAAACACCACAAAGGGAACTCCAAAATGAAACCTGTGAAAAGTCTAGGGTAAACTTACTCACTAAGGTAAATATAACAAAAGAAAAAGTTAAAAGGTGTATAGAGAAACTCAAAGTTAATAAAACACCAGGGCCTGACGGTTGGCATCCAGGAATCTTAAGAAAATGAAAAATGAGATTGTTGTTCCATTATAAATTATATATATATATATATATATATATATATATATATATATATATATATATATATATATATATATAAATCCGTCATATCCGGAGATGTCCCAAGAGAATGGAAGCTAGCTAACGTTACTCCAATACTCAAAAAAGGTGACAAAAATAAACCAAATAACTACAGGCCTATAAGTTTAACTCCAACCGTAGCAAAAGGGATGGAAACTATCATCAGAGATGCTATCGAACATCATTTAGAAAGTAACTGTTTGATAAATGATAGCCAGCATGGTTTCAGACGAAAATGTTCTTGCGCAACTAACTTACTCGAAATCTACAACACAGTTATCTCGAATTATGACAAAAGAAACAATATATATTTGATATATCTAGAATTTGCAAAAGCTTTTGATACCGTCTCCCACGCAAGACTAATTACTAAATTAGCTTCACACGGAATAAGTGGTAGCCTATCAAGTTGGGCAAGTAATTGGTTGAATAGAAAACTTCTGGATGAAAAAACGTTATAAGTGGAGTTCCTCAGGGTTCCGTTCTTGGGCCACTTCTATTCATAGTATTTATAAATGATATAGACCATGGACTAAAATCTACTGTTTCAAAATTTGCTGTTGATACAAAACTATGCGAAATGGCAAACGATCACTTAAACCAATTAGATACTTAAGAAGATTTAGATGAATTACATCAATGGTCTGAAAAGTGGCTAATGAAATTTAACACAAGTAAATGCAAGGCAATGCACATAAGTAAAAATAACAGTAAGTGTGATTACAAGTTATTTGGAAATTCGTTAACAAAAGTGGATAGTGAAAAGGATCTCGGCGTAATTATCATGTAAGCAGTGTATTTCAGCCTCTGAGAAAACAAATAAGATCCTAGGACTGATTGCGCGATCTTTTGATTTTAAAAGTCCGTATCTAATTAACAGCTATGTGGACGAACTAACGATTTATAAATCGTTAGTTCGTCCACATTTAGAATATGCGGTTTCCGTATGGTCACCGAATATCATTAAAGACATTGACAGATTGGAAAAAGTACAACGGCGAGCCACAAAACTGATTCCAAATACTAAAAATAAATCATACGAAAATCGACTAAAACATATGAATCTGTTTTCCCTAAAAAAGCGTAGACTCAGAGGTGACTTGATACAGGTCTTTAAGATTCTGAAAGGGATTCACAACATCAAAAGTGACAACATTTTCACACTGAATGAGAATCAGACAAGAAACAATGGTCTCAAACTGTCCGGAAATAGATTCAATTTATAAGTTGGTAGAAACAACTTCGCCAACCGTGTAGATAATGAATGGAATAAACTTCCTGCAGAGGCAATGCAATGTAGCTCAGTTCGAAGCTTTAAGAATCATTTTGATAAACACCTAAGCAAGATACTGTAATGACTATAATTTATTTTATATTACTTCTTTATTTGTTTTGTTATAATTTGTCCGTTTATTATTATTTGCTTAATTCTTATTATTAGTTATATGTCAATTTATCATTATTTACTATTTACCTGTTTGTTTATTATTTAACTATACCTATGCATTCATTTATGTATTTTATTTATTATTTACATTATTGTAGTTTATTTATTTATTTATTTATCATTATTATGACTTTTTTTTTTGCATCCGACTCTACTTTCTCACCTCAAATGTGACAATGAAAGCAAGTAACTATATTCAGGTTTTGAGGGATCATATACTCACTTTCTGGGATATTCATGAATGTGACCACTTCATGCATGATGGTCATCCCTCTCACAGGTCCAAGGCAGTAAAAAAAGTTCCTTTCTGACCATAACGTTAGCGTTTAGGAGTTGCCAGGCAACTACCCTGACCTAAACTCTATTAAAAATGCCTGGAACAAAATGAAAAACAAGCTGAAAAAGTCGCGACCCACAAGTATCCTTGTCTTGAAGGAGGAGCTGAAGAAGATGTGGGCGATAATGGACGCCACCAACTTTACCGAACTTGCCAATTCGATGCCCAGAAGGTTCCAGATGGTTATCAAGAATAAGGGTAGGATACCAAAATATTAAATGTAGCACCAAAGTGGAAATAAAAGGCCAGAAAGTACTACTTTTGATTTTTATTGTTCTAAAATCCTAAATGTAAAAAAAAAAGATAAAAATGCGGCCACTGTATATATAAGATCAAACACCCACCCATTAGATTATGTCAAACGCCTTTTCTAAGTCAAAATATTGCTCAAAAAATGATTGGTGGTAAATATCATATCAATCGGTGGCTCTGCACCAAAATGTCGGTGGTGCCCTGGCCAGCACAGAATCCAGATTTAAAGGGATGATATAATGAAATGGCGTTCTAGTTGCATGGTGAGTCGGAAATCAATTGTTGCTTGAAGCCTACAAAAGCAATATATGAAAGCAAATAGTTATTTAGGGATCTAGTGTACTTCCCCGGTTCGTGAATGGAGGGGGGTATAATAACTTCACCCTAGGTGTTGGAAAAGGTGCCTTCCTACCGTACCCAGTTGACCTGGTTCAGTACATAAAACAGTGTGGTTGGATGAAATTGCCATATCACATCAAAGTGAATGTTGTTTGGGCCTGAGACTGCTGCGCCACGGCTGGAAAGTAAAGATTGAAATTCTGCTTCTGTGAGCAATCTATTATAATCTAGAGAGGTATGAGAAATGAATTCTAGTGATGAATGGGACCTAAGGGTAGCTTTTCGAGACAAGAATTCGGATGTGTGGTTTATATGGTTAGAGGTGGATGGTGATGTTATTACATCTGTTGTTGACATGATAGAGGAAAAAGAGTAAATTAAGTTTCTTAAAAGAAAAGAAAAAAATCCGGAATATTTTCCGTACATTGGAAATAGAGGGGATTGATGGAATCTAGACTTGCTAGGAAGGTTAGCTAGATTGTTATGTTACCCTTGGGGAGGGTTATGAGTCGGCGTTATTTTGAAAAGGGAGACGTTCTCTTAGTTAGGACGTCTTTAGAGGTGACAAAAGTCGCCTTGTTATATGAGATGTAATGCAATCCGGGGTCCACATGGGAGTAGATGTAGATCGTGACGTCACTGGGATAGAAAGGTTGCTGATACAATGTGATTTGATAAATAGGAGAGTGGCTGATCGACAGATGA
>NC_134796.1:12696145-12698645 GCF_046742065.1 Oratosquilla oratoria | reverse complement strand
GACAGATTAAAAGTAAATTCAGCTTCTGGGACCTGTTTGTCATCCTCCTCAGAGTCTACCGTGGTTTATGTTAAAAAAATTCATTCAGATAAGGAGACACCCCGCAATCAAATAAGTTAAAACTATTTAAGTTAACTCTGTCATAGTATTACTTTTTCAATTTCTTTTTAACATATTGCTATGGTTAGTTTCGTACTCATTCCATCTACTTGGTATGCGTAGATCTAACATTTTTACTTCAAAGAGTCTAACTTCTTTAACAAACACTGTATATCATTAATGAGTCCACATTTGGGTTATGTTTCCAAAAAACCATTGAAGACATTGACGGATTGGACTGAGCACAGATATGAATTTTTAGTCTTTTAGTTGTAACCCTTTCTATGTGATAGCTAGGTATCACAATCTTTATCATAATATGGGAAATTGAGAGTGCATGACCTTTCATATTCCTTCTCAAGCAACATGAGGCTTTGATGCCAGCATGGAACTACAGGTCTCAGCAAGCGCACTCAATTTGTGCGTTTTTTTTTTTTTACTTCTTTTTATCTCCGTTTTTGTCTCATTCTTATTTGTTATTTTTTTTATTTTATCTTATTTGGTTTGGTTTAATTCTATTTGGCTTGATCTTTTTTATATAGATTTATTTGACTTGAGATTTCATGCAAGTGATCTTGTTATGAGCGAAAAGCCATGTTTTGCCACTGCTTTTGACATTGTGTAAAGTATGCCACCACTCTAGTTGGACCTACTAGCACAAGGGGACACGTAACCTTGCAGAGGTGCAACTGCTTGCGCAACTAGGAGCCTGTCCGAAATCTGTCCAGAAGATCCTGTAAGCCTTTTGGAGGGCCATAGATTCCTGGAAATTACCAATTAGTGTTCCTGAAAATCTGGGATAGGTCTAGCAAGCCACCATATCTTTAAAGTATATGCTCAAGATAGCAAAGCGAGCCTCGGACTGGATGGGCCAAACTGCTAACGACCAGAAATACTAAGACCACGATACTGAAAATTGGAACAATAAACATTGCTACACTAAGTGAGAAGGAGGAGAAAGTCGTATCACTCATGCAGGAGAGGAAGCTCTATGTCTTGAGATTATGGAAACAAGAAGAAAGAGGTTCGTGTGGCTATGATACTAACGAAAGATATAGCGGAAGGAATACCAGATATAGATTATGTAAATGAAAGGATTCTGAAGGTATTTTTGCAAATTAAGAATCTGAAAATGACAACTATAGAAGGGGGGAGCGGTAGGTTTTGTGGGTTGTCGTATGTGAGATGTGTTACTCATCAAATATAGTTATGGGTGTTAGTTTCGTTATGTAGGGGTTAGTTGTATGGTTGGCGGGTGTGGTTAGATTTGGCGTATATATATTAAGTTACGGTAATGCAATTGGGTTAAGAATGAGAAAGGGTTCAATAGGTCTGTCTGGTGACATTATGCATTTCGTGTGGTGACACTGCGGGGGCGTACTGTTGTTGTCTTACATTGCATTAGTCAGGTATTTTGAGATTGGGAATCCGGTGAAGTCTGCAAGATTGGAGGTCTTGCCAAAGACGAGTACCATGTCACATGTGTGTGGATTACGCACGTGGTTGGTGATGTTTAGTAACGGTTATAATATGAAAAAAAAAGCTATCGTGTATCAAGAAGGAAATTATGGGAAGTACTTCAGCATAGTGATTATGGAATCTCTACAAACGTAATAAGAGCAATAAAAAGTATTTTAGATACAAGTGAGAGTAAGATTAAACTTAGAGATCAAGATGCTGATTGGTTTACAGTCAAGACAGAAGTACGACAAGGAAGTGTTATATCACTATTGTTATTCATAATATTTAGAGATTAATGTTTGAAGAAAAATAAATGAAAACAATGACAGACATACTTTCGCTTACGCGAATGATATTGCAATAATATGTAACATTGAATGGAAGCTTCAAGAAGCAATATATAGATGGAATAAAGTGATGACTGAAAAAGGGATGAAAATTTATGTCACTAAAACATAAATGATAAACATGAGTAGAGGAAATAAACAACTAAATATGAGTATTTGATATGGAAGGCTGAGGCAAGCCATAGATTTTAAGTATTTGGGAGTCAAGATGGATGAGGAGAACAGACAAAAAATTGAAACTATTAACAAAAAAAGAATTTTAACCAAAACCTCGGTGAACTATACCCACTTATTAAGGAAAAAAATATACCAGTTAAATGCAAAATCATAATGTATGATAGAATACTCCGACCAATTCTAATACATGGATCAGAAGCATGGTCATAACTAAAACGAGGTCAAGACTAGGGGCAGAGGGGATGAAAATGCTTAGAAGTATATAAGGGAGTGACAAAAGTGGACAGAATCAGAAATACGCAAATAAGGGAGGAAGTTGGAATATCAGATATTATAGAAATCATAGAAACAAACAGACTTAGGTGGTATGGACATGTAATGGGAATGAACCAAGAGAGACTGCCAAGACGTGGAAG
>NC_134796.1:12678645-12681145 GCF_046742065.1 Oratosquilla oratoria | reverse complement strand
ATATATATATATATATATATATATATATATATAATTTATGTGTGGGTGTGTGTGCGTGGGTGTGTGTGCGTGTGTTTGGAGTGTGTGTGTGTGTGTGTGTGTGTATGTACATGCATACACGCACACACACACACGCATACACAAACACACACACACACACACACACACACACACACACACACACACACACACACACACACACACACACACACACACACACACACACACACACACACACACGCACACACACACACACATATATATATATATATATATATATATATATAGATAGATAGATAGATAGATATAGATACATAAATATATATACATCTATATATATATATATATTACACACAGGAACCCACAGTCGGAGAAAGAATAAACTTCGAATAAAGAAAAATCCTATATTTCGGCTATCAACTGTAGCCCTCTTCAGGAAAGTACTTTCCTGAAGAGGGCTACAGTTGATAGCCGAAATATAGGATTTTTCTTTATTCGAAGTTTATTCTCTCTCCGATTGTGGGTTCCTGTGTGTAATTTACAAATGTGCTACTACATTTCTGTTTAGAAATATATATATATATATATATATATATATATATATATACATATATATATATACAGATAGGTGGATAGATAAAGATAAATAGATAGGAAGATAGGTAGGTAAATACATAGATGAATAAATATAGAGACTGACATATAGAGAGACAGGTCGATATAGATAAAGAGAAAGAGAGAGAGAGAGAGAGAGTGAGAGAGAGAGAGAGAGAGAGAGAGAGAGAGAGAGAGAGAGAGAGAGAGAGAGAGAGAGAGAAATAGGGGAGGAAAGGAACATTCATCGCACTTGGATGTAGAGCCTACATTATATTAGAATGGAAGTGAAGAAAGAAAGCACAGTATTGAAAGTGTTATGAAGAAGAAAGAAAGTGGCTCACAGATTAAGATATTTTGGGATGAAATGACACAAGTGATTTGGTACCGTAGTGAGGGGAAGGGGGTGGTGGAGGGTTAGGGTGGAATACCGAAGAGGAGTGAGCAGAACCGAAAGAGAGCGGGGCCGAAAGAGAGTAGAGAGTGAGGACGGGATCGACATATGACGCAGGAAAACTCTTGAGAATGAAGACTCACAGAGAGAAGAGGAAGTAATTGGGGTTGAGGAAGGGGAAGAAGAAAGAAAGAAAGAACAATGGGAGGCACGGTTTTTTCTTTTAACAAGGCGTTTGCGGCATTTGGGGGGAATAGGGATGGTGGAGAACGCAGAAGGTGGATCAAGAAATATGAAAAGAAATGGAAATGAAATGGAGATGTGGGTCTCTCGAAAACATTTTGGAACCGATGATGTGGAGGGAAATAGAGAAGATAAGAACAAGAGTAAACCCACTGGAAAGAAGAAGGAGGAGGAGGAGTGGAGGATGAGAAGGAGTGGAGGAGGAGGAAGAGGAAGAAGAGGGACGGGAGAGCAGGATCGGTTCTAGGAAGAACACCAGAAGCATGAGAAAAGGAAAAGCAGAAGGATCAGGAGGAATAGGAGGATATGAAGATTGAAGAAAATGTACAAGAACCAAGGAAAAGGAGGAGGAAGAAGAGTAAGAGGAGGAGGAAGAGAAAGAAGAGGAGAAAGAGGAGAAGGAAGACCGGGAGAAAAATAAAATGCAAGAGGAGAAGGAGGATATGGGGAGTGAAGAAAATGTACAAGAACCAAGGAAAAGGAGGAGGAAGAAGAGTAAGAGGAGGAGGAAGAGAAAGAAGAGGAGAAAGAGGAGAAGGGAGACCGGGAGGAAAATAAAATGCAAGAGGAGAAGGAGCTAGAGGTAAAAGAGTAGTGGAAGTGGAAGATGTGGAGTAGGGGGAGCAGGAGGTGGTGGAGTAGAAAGTGGGGGCGATGGAGAGGAGGAGAAATGGGAATGGTAGCGGAGGAGCAGGAAGGGCAGCAGAAGGAGGATTAAGAAGAATAAGAGGAAGAGGAGGAGGAGGAGGACTAGAAGGGGAGGAGGAGTACGAGGAGGAGGACTAGGAGGGGAGGAGGAGGAGGGTTAGGAGGAGGAGAAGGAGCAACATCAGAAGAAATAAGAAACTATTTTAGTTGTCATGGCAGCAGCGGCATTTGCATTATGTGAGTGGGACCACAGAAAACATTAATTTTGTTGAAATATTTAGCGGCGAGGGTTAAGGGGCTGGGAAGGGCTAGGAAAAAGAAAGGCCTGAAAGGGGGTCATGGATGATTAAAGGAAAATGATAGAGCAGTTAGACGAAGGAGAAGGGGAGATGGAAGGGAAACGTCGAGGCAGAATGAGAAGGAAGACAACAGAAACTAGGAGGAATTATATGGGGAAGACTTTAATTGAATAAACAAAGGCACGATAGTAGGATTTTGGGACGAGGAGGAGAAGGTGATGATTGTTGGAGGGGGTTATGGTGCTGGCAAAGAAAGAGAGATTGGGTAGAGTTGGAGTAATACACTGGATGAATTGAGAGAGGTAATTTATCGGGTGAGGTA
>NC_134796.1:12663645-12671145 GCF_046742065.1 Oratosquilla oratoria | reverse complement strand
TGAACGAAGACATGGTGAAATTTGTGTTACCCCCATTGTTAAACCATTAGTTTCTTCCGCGCGGGGCGAAAGAAGCGGTCGAATTAAACATAATGGCTCTCGGAGCAATACGGCGTCAAGAATGTAAGTGACATTCTTTGTGGCGTTCTCCTGACTTCCTTTGAGAAGAGAAATGTTTGTCTCGACAAAGAATACTTTTGTCGTTCAGCCAAACGAAAGAGCACCAAATGTAAAAGCCATGAAGCAACACAAAATTAGAATTAAGGTAAACGCTGGAGAATATCTTCGGAGCAGAGGAGAAAAATAAATAAAATGTCAATGCGATAGAAGACAGACATGGAAGACAGAAAACAAAAGGAGAAAATGTGAGAGAGGAGAAAGAAAGAAGGGGGAGAGATAGAGGAACTGAGAGAGAAAGATAGATAGAAATTGTGGTAGATAGATGGATAGATAGATAGATAGATAGATAGATAGATAGATAGATAGATAGATAGATAGATAGATAGATAGATAGATAGATAGATAGATAGATAGATAGATAGATAGATAGATAGATGGATGGATTGATAGATAGATATATAGATGAATGGATAGATAGATAGATAGATAGATAGATAGATAGATAGATAGATAGATAGATAGATAGATAGATAGATAGATAGATAGATAGATAGATAGATAGATAGATAGATAAGTAGATAGATAGAGAGAGAGAGAGAGAGAGAGAGAGAGAGAGAGAGAGAGAGAGAGAGAGAGAGAGAGAGAGAGAGAGAGAGAGAGGTAATAACACATGTGAATTTATGGTAGTTTAGAAATTGTATGAAAATATACCAGTAGTTCAGAAACGAAGCAAGAATAAAATAAGCTGGACAAATGGTAACAATAACCAATGCTGAGAAAGTTTGTACATACAGATGTACTATGGAAAGAAAATATAAGTAGCCAGGATGGGATATCTACCGAATAATACTTTATTAGAGGTACGATTTCTCAAGATATGAAATAACCGAAATAGGACGAGTACCAAATACTATACATTCCAAGTGACTCCAGTTCAAATCTGAGCACAGCAGGGAACTACAAAGTAGTCCAATATTGTCGAGGAATATCTCACTGACTACATCGGAATCGAACATTGGTAGAGCATGTATTCGAGGACTCAGCGAATTCGAGTCAGTGAGTGAGGAGAGAACAGACATTGACGTCGAACTACTGTATATGAAAAGGAGGCTCTTCATGAGGGTAATGCTAACTAGACATCGAAATGAACAGGTCTCAATAGGTTGTCTAATGTTGCCTTATATACAAAATAGAATGGTTGGAGTGGAAATACGGAGGACATGGGTGAAGATGAAATTATAATTTGTCCGAGTGAGAGAGAGAGAGAAAGAAAAAATGTGCAAGAATAGACAAATTAACTACAATATATTCTCATCTGAAATTATGCTTAACCACTCTGAGCTCTGAAGAATTTTCCTGAGGTGAATAAAAACATCTGCCGCGGAAAGAATAAAGATGTAAGTCGATTTATTTCCTTAAAGGTCTAGCCCAGTGGTTCTTAACCTGTGGGGAATTCCCCACTGGTGGGAAATGGCGGAGTTGCCAAGTGGGGAAAACAAAAATTAAGGGCCGTAAAATGGCACAAAAAAGCAAAGCGTATATTTATGTACTAAACACTGCATGGGTTAAAATCGAATTTGTCAAAGACCGATGCTGTGGTGGGAAATGGAGAATTGGCTCACTAAAAAGTGGGGAATTGGAGAAAAAAGGTTAAGAACCCCTGGTCTAGTCTGCCCGAGCAAAACGTTCCCTCTAAATACTTTTCAGCTATTATCAGGAGATTTAAATACCTAAGAATTCTAAAATTTCAAACTTAACTTGAAAGTAATTATCTTATCCTCGAGGTATCCCATACGAACTGAATGTTTCTTCCTATCTAAGTCTGGTGGAGAAAAGAGTATAGCAACAACGATAAATCGACTGTCGAGAAAATGTCTACAGAGAAAGGAATAATGCTGACTTGCTAGGGATGAAAGGTTAAGAGAAAATGTAGTCGAAGCATAGTAGTTGGCTCTTTCTTTGTATTGAAAAAATGTCTCGTTCCAATCACAACACTCATTCAGATTAAGGGAATTTCTCCATTTTTCTTTCAGTTGTTCCCACCAGAGGCCACTATCACGGACCACCCATTTCCTCCTTACTCTGTCTTTTGTGTCTGCTTTTGTTATGCCCAATTCTATATCCATTAGCCCTCTCTTTAGTATTTTCTCTACCCCTCCTCCATGGTGAATTCATACGCCCTCTTCCCCACATCCTCCTCATCCCTCCTCTGCTCATGGCCAAACCAGTTCAGACTCGATTCTCTGGATTTGTCTCCAAACCGAAACACGTGCTCTGTTCCTCTAACATGCATATTTCTTATTCTGTAAATAAAATTTACAACTGTTGTGGGTTTAATGGAGTATGAGGCTATAATACCTGTTCCTAAAGAAACCATAACACTTTTATTAATGCGACGGTCTTTAAAGGCTTCGATCCGGGTAACTCTAGATTATTCTATTCAAGAGAGAGATGACGCTATGCAAGTTACATGATGGGCCCTTTATCGTATATACCAATGTCTCTTCTTATTCGCATCCCTTTTCATTCCTAATCTTCAAATTGTATTTAATTTCTTATTGTCACCTCTCCTCCATAGATATCTTCCGTCCTCCATAAAGTACTTTTCCTTCTACTTTTCTTTTCCCTCATTCATAAACAACGAATGCAACTTCACAGATTGCTTCACACGTTCCCGTTAGGAGGGTATCGTCTATGACTTCTCAATCTCATTCCTTCAACGTTTTGTTTTGGAGTAACCTCTAATTTCACAAAGTATGAATTTACAATGTGTGTGCCCACATTAATATTGTGGGTGAGATTGTGTGAATGTATGTATATGTGTGTCTGTGTGTGTGTGCGTGTGTGAATGATTGAAAACAGAGAGTTGTTTTAAATGGAAAAGTGGAGTTCCTCAGGGTTCCGTTTTTGGGCCACTTCTATTCATAGTATATATAAATGATATAGACCATGGACTAAAATGTACTGTTTTCAAATTTGCTGATGATACAAAACTGTGTGGAATGGCAAATGATCACTTAATCCAATTAGATATTCAAGAAGATTTAGATAAATTACAGCAATGGTCTGAAAAGTGGCTGATGAAATTTAACACAAATAAATGCAAAGTAATGCATATAGGTAAAAATAACAGTAAGCACGATTACAAGTTATTTTGAAATTTGTTAACAAAAGTGGATAGTGAAAAAGATCTCGGCGTAATTATCAGTAGCGACCTCAAATCATCCAAGCAGTGTATTTCAGCCTCTGAGAAAGCAAATAAGATTCTAGGACTGATTGCGCGATCTTTTGATTTTAAAGTCCATCACTCATTAACAAGCTATATAAATCGTTAGTTCGTCCACATTTGGAATATGCTGTTTCTGTATGGTCACCGAATCTCATTAAAGACATTGACAGACTGGAAAAAGTACAACGGCGAGCCACAAAACTTATTCCAAATATCAAAAATAAATCATACGAAAATCGACTAAAACATATGAATCTGTTTTCCCTAAAAATGCGTAGACTCAGAGGTGACTTGATACAGGTCTTTAAAATTCTAAAGGGAATTGACAACATCAAAAGTGACAAAATTTTCTCATTGAATGAGAATCAGACAAGAAACAATGGTCTCAAACTGTCCGGAAATAGATTCAATTTGGAAGTAGGTAGAAACAACTTTGCCAACCGTGTAGTTAATGAATGAAATAAACCTCCTGCACAGGTAGTGCAATGTAGTTCAGTTCGAAGCTTTAAGAATCACTTAGAGAAACACCTAAGCAAGATGCTGTAATAATTATAATTTATTTTATATTATTTGTTTTTGTTTTGTTATCATTTGTCTGTTTTGATTTTTATTTATTATTAGTTATATGTCAATTTATTATTATCTACTATTTACCTGTTTGTTTATTATTCAACTATACCTATGCATTTATTTATGTATTTTATTTGTTATTTATATTATTATAGTTTTTATTCATTAATTTATTATTATTATGATTTTTTTCGCATTCGACCTAGATATGAATCAAAAGTTCTCCTGTCGGCATGCTCCGCCTTTGTAATCCTTTGTAATCCTTTTATGTGTGTATGTGTGTGTGTGTGTTTGTGTGTGTGTGTGTGTGTGTGTGTGTGTGTGTGTGTGTGTGTGTGTGTGTGTGTGTGTGTGTGTGTGTGTGTGTGTGTGTGTGTGTGTGTGTGTGTGTGTGTGTGTGTGTGTGTGTGTGTGTGTGTGTGTGTGTGTGTGTGTGTGTGTGTGTGTTGTTGTTGTATTCTGTAGCCAACAAGTGGAGTGTCCCCAGACTCGTGACCACCATGTACAGGTCAAGACTGGTCACCTCATAGCACGGCACGCGTTTGAATAATTTATATTCACATATATATATATATATATATATATATATATATATATATATATATATATATTCACTCCAACAACTTTATTTATTTTGTTTATTATTCAACTATACCTATGCATTTATTTATGTATTTTATTTGTTATTTACATTAGTATAGTTTTTTTCATTAATTTATTATTATTATGATTTTTTTTCGCATTCGACCTAGATATGAACCAAAAGTTCTCCTGTCGGCATGCTCCGCCTTTGTAATCCTTTGTAATCCTCTTGTGTGTGTATGTGTGTGTGTGTGTGTGTGTGTGTGTGTGTGTGTGTGTGTGTGTGTGTGTGTGTGTGTGTGTGTGTGTGTGTGTGTGTGTGTGTGTGTGTGTGTGTGTGTGTGTGTGTGTGTGTGTGTGTGTGTGTTGTAGTATTCTGTAGCCAACACGTGGGGTGTCCCCTTAAAGACTCGTGACCACCATGTACAGGTCAAGACTATGGTAACTCATAGCATGGCACGCGTTTGAATGA
Source organism: Oratosquilla oratoria (assembly GCF_046742065.1). NCBI lineage: Eukaryota > Metazoa > Arthropoda > Malacostraca > Stomatopoda > Squillidae > Oratosquilla > Oratosquilla oratoria. The sequence continues at coordinate 12,666,172 of NC_134796.1, read as the reverse complement.
TTTATATTCACATATATATATACATATATATATATATTTATATATATATATTCACTCCAACAATTTTATTTATTTTGTAAATAAAATTAAAAAAAAATCCTCTATATCCTGTAACAAGGATATGTATGTAATGCACAAAGATTATAAATTATTGTATACTAAAAACAGAGAATTAAGAATTTCGCCACCATTGTTGTACATAGTATCATCGACATTATACGTACTGTCCCTTGGCCTAAAACTAAACTCCAGACTAAACTAGAAAGTTCATGTAAAGTATCTAGTTGATGCATACAACAAGAGAATTTGCCATGCAAACTAACGTGCACAAATTGGTAAGCAGATAGGAAATCTTTACCAATGATTTATGCGTCCCTAATTAGATCTGAATCAGATTTATGGTTCGGCAACAACAACCACGTCACAACCCCTGAACCTCATCCAAAACAAATGCCTGCGACTTGCACATGAAGCAATACGCTGCACAAGAATCGAGAGGCTGGAAGTTCAAGCCAATTTTCCCCCCCTCCACTACAGGCGTGAACTACTTACACTCCACTACGCCGCCAAAGTGCTCCATATCCCACGACATCCTTGCAACCGGGCGGCGTCCCAATACAAGCACTTTACCAACTCTAGCCTTAATCCCTTTTCCATCAGGATCCGATCCTTGTGCGAGCAGTATTCAGTGCCACTGTGGTCTATTGAAAAAGTAAAGACGTTCCACATACCACCGTGGGAAAAGATCACCCTGAACGTCGACATCAACGAAGACCTCCACAAGAAATCGTGCTCGGTGGAAGAACTCCGACAGAAGACCCTACAAGTCATCAACGGGTACACTGGCCACAGGGCACTGTATACGGATGGTTCCAAGTGTGGCCGTAAGACAGGGACAGGGTTATATAGCTCCACAACCCGGATGATGTTCCGATTGCCGGACCATACGAGTACTTATATTGCCGAACTCGTTGGAATATACAAAGAGATAGTAACTATGTTATTTTCTCAGATTCTTTGAGTGCATTACATTCAATTAAGTCGGGTAACCAAATGGGGAATTTTCTCCTGGGCAAAATCATTAGCGCACTTTCGAGGACCAAGTCCATTACTCTCTCTTGGGTTCCCAGCCACATTGGGATTTCCGGGAACGAGAAAGCGGACACGCTGGCCAAATCTGCGTTAGAAAATGACTTTATTATAGATATACCCATAGACACAGGCACTTTCAATTCAATCTTAAGAAAACAATTACACGCCCACTGGCAACACCAGTGGGACAATCTCCATATCACACATAAACAAAAGGAGCACATAACAGACTGGTCAACATCATACAGAAGCAATAGACGGGAGGAAATCGCCATAGCAAGGCTGAGGATGAATTCCACCTACATCACCCACCTAGATCCTTATATCACTGGCGTATTTCCTCCCCAGTGCAACACCTGCAACACTACACTATCTATAAGACACATACTCATACACTGCACGAAATATAACACACAGCGCCAGGCGCTTATACATCATTGCAGACTCAACAAAATTCAGTTAAACGTGACAAAACTTTTTTGCCAATGACTGTTTCCTTGTTGACAAAGTAGTGTATTATTTGCGCACAACAGGACTGTTGTGGATATTGTAATGGTAAATAAAACAGGATCGCAGGTTCACACCAGACTTGATGACCCCCTTATGGGGTCTTCCGAAGCTACACGCCTGCAGGATCTCCTCTCTAAAGACGAACTTGGAAATGAGAACCCGTCCGACTTGCTGCGACGCGTGAAGCGATTGCTCGGAGACAAATACGCAACATTCGACCAGTTCATCTTGCTCCACCTATTCTATCAGCGCCTGCCACCAAGGCAACTTCAAGAATTCTGCCCAAACTTTTCAGAGTTTCATGGACGAAGTCCTAGGAGCTTTACCTTTTTGTTTCACTTACATCGACGATGTGCTCATCGCCAGTCCGGACGAAGGCACGCACCAAGACCATCTGAAACAAGTCTTTACCCGACTTTAAGACTACGGCATCCACATTAATCTCGACAAATCTGAGTTCGGTGTTTAATCCATCAAATTCCTATGACACACCGTCACACCTTCAGGCGTCACCCCTGTCTAATCCCGCTGCGACGCCATCCAGGGTTTCCCGAAACCTACAACATAGCTCCAACTCAAACAATTCCTTGGTATGTTAAAAAGTTCTCTAACCGTTTCATTCCAGGCTGTGTTCAATTGCTCCAACCGTTCTACTCCATGATCAAGCCATGCAAGAGGGGACGTTCCATCGTACTCATCTGGGACACCGAAACTGATGCAGCTTTCATGGCAGCTAAAGAAGCACTCAAGAATGCTACCGCCCTTAGTTTCCCTATCCCTGATGCCGTTACTTTAATCTCTACAGACGCTTCAGACACAGGTTTCGGCACAGTTCTGCAGCAATACATCAACGACGCCTGGAAACCCATCGCCTTCTTCTCAAAGAAACCCAACAAGGCCGAGAAGAAATACAGAGCCTTCGACA
>NC_134796.1:12646145-12651145 GCF_046742065.1 Oratosquilla oratoria | reverse complement strand
GTGAAAATCTGCAAAAATGTCGTTATGCATCGCTTACAATGACGGTTACTGAAACGTATCCTTATTGTCTGTGACTCAGACTAAACAGCTTTATCTCCACGAAATACATTCATGCCTGTATGAATAAATAATATATATATATATATATATATATATATATATATACATATATATGTATATATATATATATATAATATATATATATATATATATATATATATATATATATATATATATAATACTTCTTATTAAAGTAAAGACCGGTAGAATCTGATATTCATATTTTTTTTATTCCTGTTTTTTTTTTCACTACGCAGTTCGAAATCAGTTCCCTGAAGCTTTTTCGTGCCCCACGTTCGAGAAAGCCCAACAGGAGGGAGAAAATAAGGGACGAAACGTGACTGTGCTCCGGCAACCCAAGAAAGAGAGAGAAAAAAAAAAAAGGTGAAAAGAAAACTGGCATCTCGATTGGACACTCCCGGTGGCCAATTTCGTGTTCCATGACACGTGTGGTTCAGACCCGTATCAGTATTGGCTTCCAGAGAGACTCGACAACCAGAGGAAAGAAACAAAAACGAGCAAGTAGTAGAGTCTTCGAAGGGACGAGAGCGACAAAGAAAGAGACAAGGAATTCGTGGGTCAGCAAGATGCAGTGAAGGCGAAGAGATGACTACCAAATTCAGTGAAGATAAATTGATACAGATCAAGAGGGATATTGAAGGATAGACGGAACCAAGGAGGGAAATAATAATGGAATGCTTTAGATTTCAATTGAATAGGCACCTTAGCAAACTGCTGTAATGCCTGTCAACAGGTTAATTTGCTTAATAATTTTGTTTGAGATTTGAGTATTTACTTAGATTAAGATTCATGTTTTATCTCACAATTTCCATGTACTACAAGTTATTTTGTCGTTGTCGTACTTTATATATATATATATATATATATATATATACGTGTACGAGTATGCATATATATATATATATATATATATATATATATATATATATGTGTGTGTGTGTATATATACACGAGTATATATATGTACATATATATATATGTATATGTATATTGGAGTAACGGGGCAAAATATTTTCTTTAAGGCATATTGAATTGTATGCAACAGCAAATTGAGCTCTGATGAGTTTCCGATGAAGAGTTTCAAGTCTTCTAAAGATCTCTCTAGCATGGAGAGGTAAAGAAAAAACCTAGTTGCCGATAGAAGCCATCTAATGGGTAGAACAGGATACAAGACGTTTCGCTAATCACAGTTAGCATTTTCAATTGTGACAATAGCAAAGAAATGGATGATTATAAATACAGAAAGTAAACACTAGGAAAGATTACAAAGAAATGACCGTTATTCTGGTTTGAAACTGGGAAAGGGCACATTGAATATCAGGGAAAGGAACGCGGGAAGGGGAATTGTGACCACTGAGTAAGGACACTCAGATGACCGTTACTGTGGCCTGGGTGTCCGTCGCGGACGGAGTGACTGCTCATGGGAGGGCTGATTTGTCTCGTAGCTGGGTTGTCTGGTTTGGCGGATTCTGAATGGTTTGAGGCTGGGAAGGATGGTGGGGGCTTCCTGTTGGGTGTTCAGTGTAGGTTGGCTGTATTTAATGTGGAGGGCCTCAAGGAGGGCAAGCCGGCGCTTGTCACTTTCTTGGTCTAAAATGGTGGTATTGTCCACTAGGATGGATCTGGTGATTGGAATGTTATGGGTCTCCTGAAGGTGTCGCTTAGGGCCTCCATTGTTAAGGTGGTATGTCAACCGTCTGGAAAGGCGAGTGGTAGTGAGTCCGATATAGGAATCTTGGGGCGTACAGTCCCCAAAAGGACACTAAAACTTGTACACCAGACTCACACACTCGATGTCGGATGGGCGTGGGGAGCTGTTATTTTTCATGATAAGGTCTTTAGTCCTCTTGTTCTTATAATAAATGGCAAGTTTAATGCGGTCCATCTCATTGGTGGGGGTCACATTGTCCTTGATGATACGAAGAAGTGCTTTCTCATCCTCCTTATAAGCGCTCGACATGTAGGCCCTATAGAACAAGGTAAAGGTATTGCCTTCTTCTACAGGAGTCTGTTGCCCTTCGTACCACTTGCTCATGACGGCCCGCAGTACACGTTGGCAGTCGCTGTCTGAGTGGCCATTGTTGACTAAGAGTTGTGTAGACCGGTCAATTTCTTTCTGGGTGGAGGTCCAACTGGAGCAATGGGTGAGGGCTCTCCTATAGAAGGATGCAATAGTGGAGTCCTTATATTTTTGAGGGCACTCACTCTCTCCATTCAAGCACAATCCAGGATTAGTTGGCTTGGTGTACACTGCTGTGTGGGTGCTCCCGTCGGTTTTCTGGGTGAGGAGCACATCAAGAAAAGGAAGGACGCCGTCTGTCGCCTCCTCCGTCGTAAATCGAAGGCCTGACACTTCCTGAAGGAGGCAGCGAAGGTGTTCACGCTCCTCAGAGTCGGTGGTCCTCACGAAGATGTCGTCTACGTACCGGCCGTACAACAGGGGGCGGCCAGAACGATTGAAGACCTCTTTCTACACCGAGCCCATTAGGTGTTCTCTTTGCCATTTTCTTCATGGGCTCTGTGTCCTTTCCCAGTGGTCACAGTTCCCCTTCCCGCGTTCCTTTCCCCGATATTCAACGTGTCCTTTCCCAGTTTCAAACCAGAATAACGGTCATTTCTTTGTAATCTTTCCTAGTGTTTACTTTCTGTATCTATAATCATTCATTTCTTTGCTATTGTCACAATTGAAAATGCTAACTGTGATTAGCGAAACGTCTTGTATCCTGTTCTACCCATTAGATGGCTTCTATCGGAAACTTGGTTTTTTCTTTACCTCTCCATGCTAGAGAGATCTTTAGAAGACTTGAAACTCTTCATCGGAAACTCATCAGAGCTCAATTTGCTGTTGCATACAATTCAATATGCCTTAAAGAAAGTATATATATATATATATATATATATATATATATATATGTATATACGGTGTATATGTATATGTGCACACACACACACACATACACCACACACACACATACACCACACACACACCAAGTTGATGTACGCGTCACCTTCCTGGGCCTCCTCAATCACAGTCACGCCGCAGCGCCAGCTTGAGGAAGTGCAGAAAAGAGCATGTCGCACAATCTTTGGCAACGAATATAACACCTATCAGCACGCTTTCACCACACTTGGAATTCCTACCCTTGCTGACCGCTATCTTCAGAACCTGAGGTTGTTTGCGATCACCCTAGTTAAACATTTTCGGCACCGGAACCTGCTACCTTCACAGGTACCACAACCACGGCTACAGGTGCAGCACCACAATACCATCAAGCCGATCAAATCACGTACCGACCGGTATAAGAAGAGACCCATACCGACATTTGTGGACTTATTCAACAATAAGAAATAACAATGTTGTACAACACAGCTATTCCTTAACCTAGTGTTTTGTTTTGTTTTTAATGCTTGTAACATCATCTTTTCATTGTCATAGTTTTATAATATTATAATCTTGTATGATATATATTTTCAGCACTAATGCTGCTATACCCAATGAACCGTATATTATTATTATTATTATTATTATCATTATTTTTATTATTATTATTATTATTATTATTATTATCGTTATTATTATTATTATTATTATTATTATTATTATTATTATTATTATTATTATTATTATTATTATTATTATTATTATTATTATTATTATTATTATTATTATTATTATTATCATTATTATTATTATTATTATTATTATTATTATTATTATTATTATTATTATTATTATCACACACACACACACACACACACACACACACACACACGCACACACACACACACACACACACACACACACACACACACACACACACACACACACACACACACACACACACACACACACACACACACACATATATATATATATATATATATATATATATATATATATATATATATATCACGTTAAAAACCACTGTTGGAGTAGAAAAGACTGGTGACGGGGAATCTATATATTTCGATTGCAAACTGCAATCTTCTTCAGTAGATACAATTAAGAGAGAGCGTGCTACTTAAGTAGCACCCTTGACATGAGAAAGGGGAACATGGGAAGAGGTCTCTACCCTCGGCTTATTAGGCTTTTTAATAACAGTGTATGGGCAAAGTATGCCATTTTAGGCAATGTTGTTAATCTTTCGAGTGTTGTTTTCTTAAAATCACAATTAGAAGTCTTAGGCCTTTCATTGAATTTGGCCCTCAAACCAGAGAAGCATCATGCTATGGACTTTCTCGTAGGTTTTGATAAGTTCCTAGCTAATAGCAATTATGACAAAATTTTATTATGTTTAAAAGGGGCTCTTCTGCAAGGCATTGCGGATTGTTTTAATAAGAGAAATTGACTTCCCATTAGGTATCAAAATAGTTTGGAAGCAATCAGGAGCATGGATAACATTATTATTACGAAGGCAGACAAGGGTAGCAAAATAGTTATTCTTGACCACGACAGTTACGTATATAAAGCCATGGCCCTTCTAAATGACACGGATACATATGAGCAACTTAGTAAAAATCTACTTAAAAACATATCTACCACTTTCAACAAGGAAGTTCGTAATATTACCAAAGACGAAGAGGTTTTGAAACTCAAAGTGGTTAATCCCAAGTTGCCTTATTTCTATGGTCTTCCAAAATTGCATAAAACTGATATTCCCCTCAGACCTATTATCTCCAACCTGGGATCTTGTACCAGCAAGCTTTCCAAATGGTTAGCAAATATTTCATCCCCGTTTGTTGGTACTTTTTACGATTCCTATTTAAAACACTCAGAGGATTTCATCACAAAATTAAAACAAGAGAATTTTTCTAGTAAAAAAAAAAATGCTTAGCCTGGATGTAATTTCTCTTTTCACACATGTCTGTAATGATGACGTTCTATCCTTCCTGAAAACCAAGCTACAATCATTTCAGGA
>NC_134796.1:12633645-12638645 GCF_046742065.1 Oratosquilla oratoria | reverse complement strand
AGAAGAAAAAAAAAACAGCGTCTGATTGAACCCCGACTCCAAAAGAACTTCAGAAAAGAGCCCTGGCACCCTAAGGAACCCCAGGCCTCTAGAGAAACCCTAACCTCCGAAGTAGGCCTTGTCTTTTTTAGGATTTACGACCCTAATGGAACTCTAATCCTCTAAAAGAACTTCGGGCCTCTAGAGGAACCCCAACAGCTAAGGAACTCTGGTCCTAGAGGAACATCGGCCAAAAAAAAGAACCCCGGACCCAAAAGAAACCCCGGGCCTCTAATAGAACCACGGTTCCTAGAGGTGCCACGGGTCCGTAGAGGACCGCAGGTCCCCTAGAGGCCTCAAGGAACCACGAGGTCCTAAAGGATCCATGACCAAGTGGAGGAAACCCGGGCCCCCTAGAGGAGCCTCTCTTCCTAAGAGGAACCACGGCCACGAGGAGCAACAGCGAGTCCCCTAGAGGAATCCGAGGCTCCTAGAAGAAGTCCGGATCCCTAGAGGACCCCCTGTATCTAAGAGTAACCCCCTAGCTCCTAGAGAAACCACAGCCCCAAGGGGCAACAGCGGGCCACCCAGAGGAACCCTAGACTCCTAGAAGAAATCCGGGTCCTTAGTAGAATCCCAGGTATCAAGCTGGACCAACCTCGAGCCCTAGTTGGACTCCGTGCCCCTAGAGGAGCCCTCAAGAAGAGCACCGGTATCCCTATAGGAACTCTAGCACGAGGAGGAGCCATCGTTTTGATATCCATTTGAAAATGAATGTATATGCATATGTATATGTATATGTATATGTATATGTATATGTATATGTATATGTATATGTATATGTATATGTATATGTATATGTATATATATATGTATATGTATGTATGTATATATATTTGCATATGTACATTCATATGAATATGTATATTTGTACATATAACCTGCCTTGTCAGTCAAGTCCGTGCTTGAATTTTTCTATAAAAACATCTATCTAACACATTCTAAATTTTATTTTGTCAGTATCCTCGTTCTAAAATAAAGGCAATAACGTGGACCGTCATAGAAGAGATATATACGTTGAGAGAACAAAAGAAATAAATGGATAAACAAAATAGACTGAAACTCAGAAGAGGAGCCGATGTGTTTGGAAAAAAAAATTGAGAGGGATAGAAGATAGAAAATTTATGTTATAATGTCTTTGTTAGGAAAAGAACAATAAAGGGGAAAGAAATGAATGCAAGGGAATGCGAAAAGGAAAATTTGATATCGAAAAAAGATATATGGGTGAGATAAAGATTAAAAGAGACTGAAGGATCAATGGCCACAAGACTTAGAATTAATAAAAAGTATACGAAACGATGAACAAAGACATCTTTCCTTTTTCATATTGTATTGAAATGTCAGCGCTGCATTCTTGGGGAGGGAAGAAGGTGAGTAAAGGGAATGAAATATAAGAGGCAGGGCAGGGATTGAAGTGAATATAGGAACAGAAGAGAAAAAAAAATCTACGAAAGAATAGAGAAATTTTCTCCTATTTTATTTTATTTTATTTCTTATTTCATTTTTATGGCATCGTCACATAGAGAAATTTTCTCCTATTTTATTTTATTTTTTATCTTATTTCTATGGCATCGTCACATGCATTTCTGTGGAAGGAAATAAAAGAAAGGGAATGAAAAATAATAAGATAGAGAGTGAAGAAACAGTGGCTCTAAAAATCAGAAAAAAAAAATGTATATAAAAAGATGGATACGGGGATTTTTTTTTATTATTATTATTATTATTCGTTTCCTATCGGAATGTTAGCGTTTGTCATTTAATGTTTGTCACGCGTTACCAGTTAATTTCTGTATCACTGCGTTTCCTTTCTCATACATACGAGATCTAACTTTCCTGGAATAAGTGGATACAAGGTACGGAACACGGAAACAATACACCAAATGTAATCAAGGCTCATTTCACACGTATCGACTTCTTGCCGTGGGCTTCCCACGACATGACGTCGTGCTATCAAATAACCATGGGTGTCTATGGGCACTTTCATACAAGGTCGTAGTCGTGACTTGTGAAAACGTCTACAGACACGCATGGTTATTTGAGAGCACGACGTCGTGCAATGGACGGCTCATGGCGAAAAGTCGATACGTTTGAAACCAGTCTAAGGGTTCTGAAGAACGACCAAAATCTAATTTCTTTTTATAAATGGGTGATGTGGCTGGATGGAAACAAAGCGAATGGATTTAAGACACGAATTGAACGCTCTATTAATTACGCCATTCCCTTCCTCCCTCTCACCCTCCACTGCCGAGGCAAGACATGGAGATACAAACGACCAGGATTTCGAAGGGAAATATGGAGATATGGAGAAAGAAGACCATAGGAGATAAGAAGAGATCATCAGTGTAGGAAGAGGAAGAGGATGAGGAAGAAAAGTTGGTGGAAAGGAAGAGTGACGAGATGGAGGAACAAGAGGAGGGGGGGAAGAACGAGGAGGAGGAGGAGGAAAAGGATTAGTAGTAGGAGTAGGATCTAGAGAAAGAAAAAATGCGAAAAGAGGGAGTAGTGGGGTGGAGGAGGAGGAGGAGTAGGAGGAGTAGGAGTAGGTTAAAGAAAAGAAAGAAGAGGAATAGGAGGGAACGAGAGTAGGAAAAGGATTCACTCGGGACGAGGTACCCAGTCATATGTCTCTTCGCCCAGGAACTTCGCAGCAAAGGGATGCTTGTAGAGATCTATTGACAGACCTCCACATCCGTCTGTAACTCCACTCCCACCTCCACTGTCTTCAAGACACAGCCACCTTCGTTTCCGCAGCTATCAGCTTTACTGTCGAAATAGCACATGCAATCTCTACCCACCCAACCACAGGTGATGTCTTCGCTGCCGCAGGAGTCGCATATACTGGTTGAGTCGTCGCCACAGTTTTCAAAGATTTTTTCGATTTGAAGAAACCTGCGGCATCACAGCCCACGCTTTCGCTCTCTCCGACTTCACTACCACTGCAGTCACGTCCTCAGCCTCTGCCTTTCCCTCTCCGTCTCTCGTCCTCCTCCTCCTCCGTCTTCCCTTCTCCTCTCTCCTCCTCCACCTCAGTCTCCGCAACTCCACCAGATATCTGCACCTTTCAAGGAGGACTCAGACAAACGTGGTGGCCTCACGATTGAGTCCTCGGAAGAGTTGACTTCGCACAAAGATATACCAGAGAAACGACTCGGGCTCTCCCGAACGGCGGACTGATTTATCGACTGGGCAGTAACGAGAAGCCGAGCGCGAAACAAAATGGAGAGGAACCTCTTTTTTCTTCTTCCTCTCTTCCTTCTCTACCTACTCCTCTTCCTCCTCCTCCTCCTCCTCCTCCTCCTCCTACTCCTCTTCCTTCGGGTGCGCCTGCGTCGGTAAGTTTGCTGGGTAGTAAATAACTGCCATTTGTCTTGTTACCCCGTGGGGCCACAGTGGGAACGATAGTGGGTGCCTTCCTATCCGCATGGCATCAGAAGGAACTCTAGAAGCTGCTCGTGAGGAACGAAATCCACAGCCAAAGAGGGTGAGGGTTGGCATGTCTTCAGCTGGGTTGTGTTAGGTTGGGTTAGGATGTGCTGGAGCGAGTTGGAATGGATTATGTTAGGTTAGGTTAGGTTAGGTTAGGTTAGGTTACGTTAGGTTACGTTTCGTTACGTTACGTTAGATTGAGTTGGGTTGAGTCAGGTTGAGTTGATTTAGGGCGGAATGGGTTAGGATGCTTTGGACTGAATTGTGCTAGGTTGGATTTGATTGGGTTGGATTGGGTTGAATAGGATCGGAGTGTTTTTTCGATAGAAATGGCGGAGGATGATGGAACGAGCGTAAGGTTGTGTGGAATGGAATGCTTAGGAGTGAAACGCCGCTCCGGGAGTAATGGAACGCGACAGAGCGGCGCGGAATATGTGGCGCGGGTGAAAGTCTAAAGAATCGGGGGAGGTGGAACAGGCCTGGTGGAGCGGAACAAAGGAGTGTGGAATGGAATAGAAAGGAGAGGGAAGGGTAGGAGAGAGGGAAGGTGGGAGGAGAGGAGGAGGATAGAAGTAGGAGAGTGTGGGTGGGAAGGAAGGAGGAGAGGAGGGTGAGAGGAAGAGGAGATTGAGAATGGGCTTCTTGCCCGGTTCACGTCATAGTTACTTAACCTTTTAATCTTCATATTGATGACACACATTATAGATTTTGCTCCGCATGACTTTATACATATTTCTTTAATCAAGGGACGTCATCGCTTTGAGCTAATGTGGTGTCTGATATTTCTCGTTCTGAGATGGAACACTAAAAGGGTTGATACCTTTAAAACAAAAACAAAACAAAAAATCGGTCGGATGCTGCACCTTACAAGTTTCATCATCACTTTCAACAAGCTCTTGTATTCAGACCAGGAAATATCGCAGTAATGAACCGATTGAGATCTTATCTATCACAGTAAGAGCAGGAGTGAGACATTACTAAGAGGAGACGGAGAGGAAAGAGCGATTGGGGTGGGGCGCTCATATTTAGCCAAAGTAGGATTTATCTTTTTTTTTTCTTGTTATGACATTAGCATTATAAGATTATTGCGTATACCAGAGTATATGTGTCATATAGTGATGCATTACCAAGAGCCGGAAGATGGGGAAGAGAGAGGGGAAAAGGAGTGCTCAAATTGAGTCGTAATAGCATTTATCACTTTTTCTTGTTATTTCTTGTTACGATGTAATCATTACAGTAATTCTTGTGACGAATATATGTGTCACATAAGTGATCACCACACTTCTGTTATTAGTATGAATTTTGTTTTTAACTTTCCTCAATATACCTCATTCTTGGTGAGGCACGATAACATGCAGAATGGGCCCCGAAGACGAGGGAATCATTTCCGTGCCAAGGAGCCAAATCCACTTAAAGGCATGAGACGAGGTCTCTAAACACTGAACCATCTAAGTTCCCAATATAATGGAGGAATGGGAAGAGAAAGGACTGAGAGGGTTGGGATAGAACAGGATGGGAGAGATGGGACAGGAAGA
>NC_134796.1:12618645-12621145 GCF_046742065.1 Oratosquilla oratoria | reverse complement strand
AGAAGGAGGGGTAGGAGGTGGAAGTAGGGGAGGAGGTAGAGGAGGGGGAGGAAGGGAGGAGAGGAGAAGGAGAGGAGGGGAGGAGAGGGAGGAGTGGGACCAGAAGCAGGTGCAAGAGGAAGTAGTGGGGAAGGAAGAAGAGGAGGACGGGGAGAAAAAGAGTTGGAGAAAGATGAGGCACTCAATGAAGAAGTGGAGCGGCGTGGAGGTGCTGGGAACTCAGGTCAAGGATTTGGACAAAGACCAATGAAAACGGAGACTCGAAGAAACCTAGTTGGAGAATGGAAGAGGTTGGTTTGGGGGTTGAAGGAAGTCTTGGAAGAAAGTTAGATGGAAGGACGCAAAAAGCTGTGGGGACGGAGGTCTTGTAAGAAAATATGTCCACCCTTTCAGATTGCAGGGTCGCCAATCTTAATAAAAATCGTCTGGAAACACTTGATATAAACACTACAATGTGATAACTCTTCTTAGGGTTCTGACTACATGATTTATGCGGTTCTTATTTCAAGGACTTACGTGATATTCCTACGATCCAAATTAGCCTTTTCTTAAAGATTGGAGACTAATTTCAAGTCAAGAAAGAGAATGCTGACCACTTCATCCCCTCTCCGGCATTATATTGTCCCTTAAGTATAAAAGTGTTAATTGTTGCTGAAAAAACAAACATTGCTGATTTCTGTTTAAGAATATAGGCGTAGCCAATAGGAAAATCAAACATGACAAAACAAAGCTCTTTCGTATTGGAACTTCTTCAGTACCACTGAGTGAAGGAAGGGCTTTCTTGAAAAATAATATTTCTTAGATCTTAGGGAATAGAATCACCTGGCGGCAGCCACACTAAGTATAAATTATGTCAGTTACAGTGTGATTGCTAGTCAAAATTGATATAAGTATTTTGTGGAATAATTGGTTTCCTCCAGTTAATCACTTGGAGAAGGCCAAAGCAAATGTATATGTCATCCATAGTTACTGAATAAAATCGCCTGATGGCAACAAGTCATCAATAGTATTGATCGTTAAGGAGTTCCACGTCCATATCTATTTATTTAGGCTTTAGAAGGTCTATAGAAGTTTTTCCATAAACTTCCTCATCTCGGCAAGGTACTCTATAAGCTCAAATCTAGATACTATCAAATAGTAGTAGGTAGTTTTAATCAGTTCAGAAGAGACCTTAACATTGAAGGAGACAAGATTTAAAAGAGGAAGTATTGTAAAGAGGATAGGGTTGATTACTGTGGTGGAAGTGACTGGTCTAGAAGTCTTGGTATGAGTAGAGCCACATGGTGGAGGTAGAGGAGTAGGATAAAGAGGAGAAGAAAGAGGAGAAAGAAAAGGAGTAGGAAGAGAAGGGGAAGGAGACTGAAGATAAGGAAGAAAAGGATAAGCACAAAGAAGTGGTAAAGTAGGAGAAAGGGAAGAAAGAGGAGGGTAACAAAGAGGAGTAAGAATAAAAGAAGAAGAAAGAGGAGCAGGAGAAAGGAACTAGAGAGGAAAAGGAGAGAGAAAAGGAGAAGGAAGAGGAGGAAAAGAAAAGAAAAGAAGGAGTACGAGGAGGAAGAGTAATAGTGTTAATGGGAAGAAAAATAGGTAGAGATGCAGGAGGAGTTGGAGAAGTAGCAGTAGTAGAAGGACAAAAAGGAGGAGAAAGATATTGAGGAAAAGAATGCATGTACATATTATGAAAAAGGGAAAGACGATTGCTAGTGATTGCTAGTGAAAAAGTTGAAGAAGTAGCAGCAGTAGAAAAAAAATGGAGAAAGATATTGAGGAAAAGAAGGCATGTATACATATTGTGAAAAGGGGAAAGGCGATTGCTTGTGATGAAGCTACCGCGTTCCAAAAAGAATGGAATGAATGAAGTTATAAATGTAGTATGGAAATGGGGACGCAGGGAGGTTTAGATGAGTCTTGAAGAAGAGAGGACGCGTGAAGTTGCGTCATAATTTCAAGGGAATGGAAGCTGGGGTTGCCAAAGAGTGCTCGAATGAATCCATGTTTACGATAGCACGTAGGGGGGGGGGAGGTATAGGGGGAAGGGGAGGATAGAGGGGAGAGGAGAAGGAGGAGAGGGAAGGGGTAGGGGGGGGACATCCAATTCCTCGCTGAGTCTGGGAACTTATCTCGAGCTTTTAATTAGAAGCCTGGATGACCTCCAACAAGGAATGTCATAACTTTGGTCCCTAAGATCCATTCGCTTGTAAAGATATTGTCTCCGAGTTGAATTTAATCGAACATTAAATATCAAGCATTGTGTCACAACAATAAGAGCTAAGAAACGTCGAGTGGAAGCAATGAGAGGACCGTGACTACTTATTCTGCCTCCTGGAGACAAACTATTGTATGTATTCCCATTACGCTTCGTTTGTCACACTTCCTCATACCTTTCCTGTGTTTGTCTCTCCTTAGACTCCTGTCTTGATTACTGTCTCTTTATTTGTCTCTTCATTCATTACGTGGCCTCCAGATCTCTCTCTCTCTCTCACGCTCTCACACTAGCTTT
>NC_134796.1:12611145-12613645 GCF_046742065.1 Oratosquilla oratoria | reverse complement strand
ACGGTTTAGGAATTCGATTTTTTTTTCTTGTATTCGTTGTTGATTCTGTTTGTAAATTTGCTCTGAAATGTCACCTCTAATTTCAACATAAGATGCATATATTCGTAGTTCCATACCAAAATTTAATTTTTCTTGACTCATATACTGTGTTCTTTATAAATGATTAGTTACATAAGAACGGTGTAATCAATACAGAATTATATTATAGAGTTAACAATGATGGTCATGAATTGCCTCAATGACGTACATATATGTTATACATTTAGCTTGTCTTCTTCCCTTAGAAACGAGTCTATGACACCCCCATTTGCCCACCACACCAAGAAAAAAAAATATTAGATAAATGAATGAAATAGAATAAGATTAAATAAAATGAATAGAGACATTAATAAACAGATAAATAAAGAAACAAATATACAAATGAATAGATAAGTAAATAAATAGATTATTATATGAATAAATAGATAAATATATATTAATTAACTAATTAACAAATAAATAAACGAAAAAATGATAAAAACATAAAAATAGAAAATATGATTTCTCACAATACAATAGATATCGTTTCAACGAAGATAAACAACATTAAGCTTACCAATTGCTTCAACAGACGCTACATGAGTCACTTGCTCTATAGCGTTGTTAAATTGTTCTATAGTTGGGCTATGTAAAATGTTTAATCAAGTTAGAGTTAGGTTAAAATTTATCAGATTAAGTTACGTAGAGAAGGAAACTTAATAATATTCCAACCAAAGTTTCATTTCATGACCAGATCCCACACGACGTAGGACTATGTAGGCACAACGCTTAAAAAAAAACTAAAAAAAAAAAAAAAAAAAAAAAAAAAAAAAAAAAAAAAAAAAAAAAACTAAAGGATGAGGCCAAATATATTTTAAAAACACTCAAACTATATTTTTAGAGCACGCTTTTAACATAAAATTGATTACATGACACTATGACAATTCCCAGAGAATTTAATACCTGCATACTAATTCCAATTAAGTGTTTAACAATTTCTAGTGTCAACGAAGCTGAGAGCTTCTTGTGTTTACGTCCAAACAGCTGAGCCCTGTTTCATCGTGTTGGAAGTACAAAAGATTCTTAAAGAAATCCACCAACTATCAAGTAAGGAAAAATTGTCCACTCTATATATTTTCAAATACACTGTACTCACTTATTTTCTCTTTCTATTTTTTCTCTATGCTGTCTTTCTTAATCAATAAATAAATAAAAAACACATCACCTCCCCTATTAATTACGTTTTCTTTTTTTCCTTTATATATTCTCTCTTTTTCCTTCTCGTTATTTTTCCTCTTCCCAATACTTTCTTAATCATTCCTTTTACCTCATCTCATGTTACTCACCCCTTCTTTCATTTTTTATCTGTTATCACCATTACACACTCCTCTGACTTTTGACCTCATGCTCCCCTTCTCGTTCTGACCATATTTCAGTTTCAAAAACAGTTAATTCCTTCTATTTATTTTTTTCCTGAAGTTTCCTTCCTTCTTTTTCTTCTTTCGCTTCCTCTGGCGCCCCTTCCTCCATTCTTTGCTTTTTTTATTCAGATTTTTTAGTCCTTTTTTCTCATTTTTGTTGTTTTCATCTCACTTCTTCCACAAAAGTTTTAGTTTTCTTTTAGTGTCGCTCCCTGTCTTTTTGTTTTACACATGGATCGTCAAATCGCTCGGTTTACTTGTAAAAACATTTTCAGATTTTTCCTTGACCTTTTTCACACAGCCCACAGTTACTACATACCATGAGGCACTGAATTCACCGTTGTCCTACGTCCCGAGGGAACTCAGAAATCAAACTGGTTATCGTATATGAAACGCAGAAGTGGAATTACATGTACACGAATGCATACGCACGAACACACACACACACACACACACACACACACACACACACACACACACACACACACACACACACACACACACACACACACACACACACACACACACACACACACATACACAAAACATCATCAACTCCAAAGCCATACAACTGGGGATCCAACCGCACCTGGTAGCATGGCTAGCCGCCTTCCTGACCGGACGTCAACAGGCAGTGAGGTACCAGGGATCGACATCCTCCCTACTCCCCCTGACCTGTGGGGTCCCTCAAGGGACCAAGATGGGACCACTGTGCTTCCTCATCCTCATAAATGATGCATTAATGGACACCCCACATAGATGGAAATACGTCGATGACTGCACAGTTGGCATTCCCATCAACACCAGGCAGCCTGACTATTCTTCACTGCAAAACACCCTAGATAACCTTAAAGCGTGGACCGAGAGCAGCAATGTGACAGTTAACCACAGCAAGATCGTGGTCATGCACGTATGTACATCCAAACAGGCGGTGGCACCACCTCAAATGTCACTAGGAACCAACTCCCTTCAGGTGGTCTAGTCCGCCAAGCTACTTGGCATCACATTAGACGACCACCTTAACTGGAACCAACACATCAACAACATCATCAGGACAGCCT
>NC_134796.1:12571145-12576145 GCF_046742065.1 Oratosquilla oratoria | reverse complement strand
AGTTGCAGTGAAGGAGAATATGCCGCATGATGTTACATACAAGATACTGCATATCGTCATGCACTCATGCATGACAGATTTAAAAATATCATATACGAGAATACGTTGTGGGAGAAATGTTTTATTTTCTATTTTAACCCTTTACGTTATGAAGGCGGCGTGCCGTACCTGAATTTAAGTTCCTGACGGTAAACAAAGTAAAAACTAAAATCATAAAATACAGCAAAATGTGTAATGTTCTCTATAAGGATCACTATGCTACAGACTATGAATTGACGTAGAACCTGGATGTTACAAGGATGAATAACAGTGTACGGGACCATATCTTGCTGGGCCGTGCGCTCGAGTCATATGAAGACCATATTCTTAAAGTGAGACAGTCTTCAAGACAAAAGAAATACTGAGTAAAGAAAGTAAATCACACTTTAGCAGTGATATTTTACAAGGAAATTGTAGCAGTGGAAAAACTTATAGGGTGCTACCCATAACGGAAAATAATCATCATGGATTTAGTATGAAAGAAAAAAATACAACAGTCCATCGGATCGAAAAAGATCAAGACAAGGTTAAAGCCTTCAGCCGGCGATGTATGAGAAGGATCGTCACAGAGGAATTTTGTTTTTTGTTTTTATAAAGACAAGGATTACAGTGTTTGCCATTATAATACATACATACCAAGGGCTTTTCCCTCCTTACCAAAGAGGTAGCCAAAGACAAAAGGCATATACCCAGCCGCACCCATTTCATCCCCATCCATTCCACCCCTATTCACCACCCTTTTCTCCCTCTCATCATAGCTCCTCGTAGATGACTTGTCATCCTTGTATCCCGCCTACTGCCCTGGTTCAGAAGCAATGTAGCAAGACACAGCATGTCCACAGCAAGGCCGCTTCACTTAATTGAGCAATTTCTCCCTTACAATAATGATAACAAGAAACACAATACTATGCAATAGGAATAACATTAATAATGACAATGATAATGATAAAACAATATAACTTATCTGTACAATTAATCGAGTTTGTGCTCATCAGGAGCTATTATATACTAGGAATATTTCAATGTTCTTTAAGGAAATATAGAACAAACTCCCACGTAACTATAGTGGCTAAATACACCTAGCAAATACCCGAGCCCACATCAACCAATAAATGAGAGATGAATAGCCAGAAAAGGAAACCAACATCACGAAGAAAGACAGAAATTAGAATAAAAACAAAAGTGAAAATATAGAATAGAGCAGATGACGAAGGTCGATGACATACAAGGATCGAGAGAAGATTTCGAAAGACAGGAAATATAAAAATAAGCAGAGTCTTACTCATGGATACGTGTCAAGAGGTTTTCAAAATTTTGCACTGAAATAAAAAGTAATAGTTTCAATGTAGAAAAAAAAGGAAGAAATGCGACAAAAATAAAAGAATAGGCCAAAAAATAAAAGAGAAAGAATAAGAAATATATAGAGAACGAGAAAAAAATGTAAAGAAAAATAACAGAAAAAAAGTGGGATGCAGGAAGAATCAGAAGCATGGGCCTTTTACCTGATGTGTTAGGACTGCCGTTGTCTTTGGTACCTATCAGTATTTCATTACTCATTTGATGGGAGGGAGCAAAATTAAACTCAGTATTTGGTAAATGAAATATTTTGGTGGCAATCTTCTGTCTCGGGGGACAATGGAATTCGCGCACGCGTTTTTTTTTTTTTTTTTTTTTTTTTACGAAATACTAAATTACAAATTTACCTCCTACAGTTAGACTTGCTACTTTCGCCATCGATGATCTCTACTTCTGTAATATCATACTCCTCATTACCACACACCATTAACATTACCACTAAACTAGTCTATTTGATCAATGTCCAATGAGACTACGAAACCTTAGGATTTAAATACACACTAATTTATATCTAGTGACAGTAATCATGACCACCATCGATGTAGACACCAAAATCATTCGTACCAATGCTCTTTTGTCTTTTCGTTCTTTTACTAATCTCTTCTTTCCTTACCATCATACCCGCAGTTTACGAAATCCCATTTTCCTCGCGGATTTCCACAATATTTGTATTTTGAAGGCACTCGCAGGAAGCGCCAAGATCCTTGTACTTTCCAAACTAACATCCCAGGGGTATAAAACCTGGTTGTATATAATATAAAACCTTATACAAATTCCAGCAAATATCGTAGACCAAGTGTACAATTTGTCATATATATACATATATATATATACATATATATATATATATATGTATATATATGTATATATATATATAGTATATAATATATATACATATATATATATATATATATACAGTATATATATATATATATATGCAGCAGTGTCACGGCACCTTATGCTCATGCATTCTGATTTAAATGGTAACGAAATCTTGCTGTATATACTGTTACATGTTTTCCCTAGTATACATGCTACGCGCATATAGTGTGTATTATTATAATTTATACAGTGTACATTGCAGTACCCTCTACAATACCTCTGTATGGAGTTTTGTATTTTGATATTGCAGAGTCATGAGTGATATTAGATTTAATCGTGTTTAATCAAAAGTTTAGTGTTTCCATATGTAATGTAATCTATTACAGTTTTATCAAAATTCTACATTGTTTATGACGTATGATGCAATGTTATCTTTATACCCATATCACGGTGTCATCCATGTTTATTTGTTTAAAAAAAAAAAGAGCTGACTGATTTTATATAATTTTATTACAGTTGGTTCGTTCTCCATCATAGTATTTGACATTTGTATGTTACGGGATGAGGTTGAGGCTTTTCAAAGGAACACAGTGTCATCTGATAAATGCACCTGCAAGACGGACATAAGGGATTATAATCTAACGAACGTCAATAATTTATTATCAATATGAATAAAAAAAAACACGCAGTATTCTTACACACACACACACACACACACACACACACACACACACACACACACACACACACACACACACACACACACACACACACACACACACACACACACACACACACACACACACACACACACACACACACACACACACACACACACACACACACACCTGCACACACACACACACACACACACATGCACACACACACGCACACGCGCACACACACACACACACACACACACACACACACACACACACACACACACACACACACACACACACACACACACACACACACACACACACATATATATATATATATATATATATATATATATATATATATATATGTGTGTGTGTGTGTGTGTGTGTGTGTGTGTGTGTGTGTGTGTGTGTGTGTGTGTGTGTGTGTGTGTGTGTGTGTGTGTGTGTGTGTGTGTGTGTGTGTGTGTGTGTGTGTGTGTGTGTGTGTGTGTGTGTCTGTGTGTGTGTGTGTTTGTGTGTTTGTATGTATATACACATATATAAATATATCTATCTATTTATATATATATATATATATTTATATATATATATATATATATATATATATATATATATATATATATCACAGCTAACACCACAGTCGGACGAGAGAAAGAGTTGAGTAAGCGAAACTATATCATTCGTTTGCTAACTGTAATCCTCTTCAGTAGTACAAAGTGCAAGGAGGATGCTGTCTAAATAGTAATCTGTTACAAAGGAAAGAAAACTTGGAAAAGATTAAATGTCACTACCCCAACTATATGTGACCTGAGGAAGATATGAGGTCGGGTGAGGGGAGGGGGTAGAAAAGTTGTTGACAATGTGTTTGGTGATGAATAATCCTGATATAATATCTGTGGTCCATTGACCCTTGGAAATATTCATCGTGGGCAAATATTCAATTAACGTGGATTTCACTATTTCCCTTCTGAACCCACAGCCTAATTTATAGATAAGGTTGGATTTTCCCCAGTCCACCCGGTGATTAAAATTTATTTACGTGTTGAAACATGGGTGAACTTTCTTGGCCATACTTGATCGACCTCTTGTGTTCATTCAATCTTGTCCTTAGGCCCCTCCCAATGTGACCTATGTATGAAAGGTTACAATCTTTACATGGGAGGGAGTAAACACCTGTGATATGATCTTCTCTCAACCTCTGGTGAACTTTAACAACTTTTTTGTTAACGGTATTAGGATAATTATAAATGAAATTTAACTTCTCTTTGGGAAGAAATTTGGACAAATGACTAATGGGCTTTGAAAAGGGGATGACAAGGGGATTTTGTCTCTCTTTTGGCTTAGTGGAAGGGAGATTGAAAAGGTTAGTTCTGGCTTGGCTGAGGGCTTTATCCAAGAACCACTAAGGGTAAGCTAATTTTGTTAATTGGGACCTGATGGAAGTTAATTCATGTTCTAAAAATTGGGGGGCTACAAATCCTAAAGGCTCGTGGAAAAAGACTCAAAGCTACACTTCTTTTAATGTGATCTGGGTGATGACTAAAGAAGTGAAGGTATCTTCCTGAATGGGTGTTCTTTGTGAAAACAGTGAAGGCAAGCTTATTCCCATTCCTCATGATCAAGGTGTCTAAAAAGGGGATTTTGTTATCTTTTCCCATTCTACTTTGAACTTGATATTAGTTGTTAAATTATTGAGTTTTTCTAGAAAAATATGAAAGGAGCCCCAACTCTCTTCCCATAGAGAGAAAATATCATCAACATAACTGAACCAAATCATACCTAGGGGTTTTATTGCTGGAAGATAAACAATATATTTAACAACAATAATTTAACAACAATAATTTAACACCCGGTTGGTTAATGAATATCGATCACGATTCCAACACTTCATCCAAAACCATAGTGAATCACACACACACACACACACACACACACACACACACACACACACACACACACACACACACACACACACACACACACACACACACACACACACACACACACACACACACACACACACACACACATACATACACACGCACACACACACACACACACACACACACACACACACACACACACACACACACACACACACACACACACACACACACA
>NC_134796.1:12563645-12568645 GCF_046742065.1 Oratosquilla oratoria | reverse complement strand
GGGAATATGACAAGGAGTCAGCGAGTTCCACCGCTTATATACCATTGGACCGGAAGCCGGATACTTCCGGTTAAGGGTGCGGGTGAGGAGGAGGGTAAGTTAACACGTCAACATGGGTAGTTTTAGGACCCTCGACTCGCTTGAACAATCTATTTATTTAGTAACTGTCAAATCTGTGCGCTCCGAACTATTCAGGATATCGCTTGTCTGTTTGTTCTACAAGAGTGCGCACCTCACCGCACGTAGGCAAGATTACATATAGTGGACGGGCGTTACTGCTTAACATTGTTACAATACATACATAGACAAGAAATATGAACATAGTTATGTAATACAAAGGAACACAATTCTATAACATAATTACACATATGACGTAATATCTAATATTACGTTACACCTCCACCGTTTGGGAAAGCTTTTCACTTTCTGTTGAAAAGCTACGTTCTAGAAAGTATGGAGTAGTTCTTCTGCGCAGGGGACAGCTTCTTGCTGTAGTAGGCGATAGTGTGAAGAACTTCGTTGTGTTCTTGCAAGAGGGCGGCACCGATACCGGTGTCGCTGGCGTCGACTTGCAGAAGAAAGGGTCGTTGGAAATCGGGTGCCCTTAGAACTGGTGCGTTAGTGAGAAGGGACTTCAGGTTTTTGAAGGCCGTCTCACAGGTAGGTGTCCACACGAAGTTGTGGTCTTTTCTCAACAGGTCAGTCAATGGTTCTGCTACATCTGAAAAATTTGGACAAAAACGGCGATAATAGCCACTCATTCCAAGGAATCGACGTACCTCTCTACGATTAGTGGGTGTTGGTACATCATTGATGGCTTTTATCTTGGCGTCTATTGGAAACACTTGGGAATTTCCAACTTTAAATCCCAAATAGGGGACCTGTGTATGTCCGAAATCACATTTGGACAAATTGATGGTAAGGTTTGCTTGGTCTGCTCTATAAAAGAAATTATTTAGGTGTTCAATGTGTTCTGTCCAAGACTGACTAAA
This sequence comes from Oratosquilla oratoria, assembly GCF_046742065.1. Classification (NCBI taxonomy): domain Eukaryota; kingdom Metazoa; phylum Arthropoda; class Malacostraca; order Stomatopoda; family Squillidae; genus Oratosquilla; species Oratosquilla oratoria. The sequence continues at coordinate 12,567,653 of NC_134796.1, read as the reverse complement.
TATTATCACATCATCTAGATAAGTTTTTACTCCTGGCAATCCTGCAACAAGATTACTTATCATTCTTTGGTAAGTGGCAGGGGCATTTTTAAGCCCAAATGGCATTGCTCTGAATTGGAACAATCCCTCTTCCGTAATGAAAGCGGTAACTTCTCTTGAGCGAGGGTGTACAGGGATTTGATAGTATCCCCTTAACATATCCAACTTGGATACATACTTGGCAGTTCCTAGACTGTCTATGATATCATCTATCCTAGGGATAGGAAAAGCATCGGCCTTAGTATGGGCATTGATTTTCCTGTAGTCAATGCACAGGCGATAAGAATTGTCAGATTTAGGGACAAGAATGCAAGGAGATGCCCAAGGACTACTGGAGGGTTCAATTATTCCCTGTTGAAGCAGAGTGTTAATTTCTGCTTTTATGAAATCCTTTTTTGGATTGACTCTATAAGGGGCTTGTTTGATAGCTCTTGGCGAGTCTAGAATTATTTCGTGTTCTATCAAAGAAGTGAATCTTGGGGAATCTAGAAATAATTTTGGAAAACTTCTTAAGAGGAAAAGAATGTCTTTACCTTGTTTCTCAGATAAGTGTCCTACTTTTATCTGAAGATTTTGTAGTATCTGAGAGTTTTCCAAGGGAATCTCAGGAGGATTAGGCAGGTTATCAGGAGGCTCTTCCGATTCTATTGTGGTAGAGCTGCAAGCTGGAATTGGATCTCGGGAATGATAAGGTTTTAAGGTATTTATGTGACAGAGACGGGAACTCTTTCTTCTGTCTGGAGTTTTGATTATGTAGTTGAGATCGCTGGCTCTGGACAAGACTTCGTAGGGTCCTTTGTATTTAGCCTGCAATGGATCTCCTGGTATGGGAAGATAAAGTAACACTTGATCTCCTGGAGAGAAAGTTCTAAGTTTAGAATTTTTATCATACCGACCTTTCATTACTCGTTGAGCATTCGTCAAGTTCTCTCTTGCCAACTTCCAAGCTTCTAACAACTTCTCGGTGACCTGGGACACGTATTTCAAAGAAGGAACTGGTGGTTCTTCTTTCATCCATTGTTCATGAAGTATCTTTAGGGGACCACGGACTTCATGACCGAAGACTAATTCTGACGGGCTGAATCCAAGGCTTTCTTGAATTGTTGTTCGGGTAGCGAACAACAAAAAGGGGAGTCCGTCTTCCCAATTTCGAGTGTTCTCAGCACAGAAGATGCTTAACATTGTCTTGAGCGTTTGGTGAAAGCGCTCTAGAGCACCTTGTGATTGAGGATGATAGGCGGAGGAAGTTACATGATTTATACCTAGTGTTACAAGAGTTTCTCTAAACTTGTTGGAAAGAAAATTACTTCCTTGATCACTTTGAATGTTCTTAGGAAATCCTACCATAGTGAAATATTTCAACATTTCTCTGATTATATTTTGAGCTTTAATATTTTTCAAAGGAATGGCTTCTGGAAAACGAGTGCTCATACACATGATTGTGAGAATGTACTGATTTCCTTTACTTGAAGGAGGTAAAGGTCCTACACAGTCAATAAGAACTTTTTTAAATGGCTCTTCCATTACAGGAATGGGATGGAGTGGAGCTTCTACAATTTTCTGGTTGGGCTTACCTACAAGTTGACATGTATGACATGTTTTACAATATTGGGCAACATCTTTGACAACCGTGGGCCAATGGAAATGTTGGGTTATGTTGAACAAGGTCTTTCTTACCCCTAAGTGACCTGCTAAGGGAGTATCATGAGCCAATCTTAGAACATTATTCCTGAAACCAAGAGGGAGGACTATTTGATTCCTTACTTGCCATGGCTGGTCAGCGGTTGCGGTGGATGCTCTCCATTTTCGCATTAGGACTCCGTTTTCTATATAGAAACCTCGTGACATATTTTCAACTTCTTCTGGAGATGAAAGAATCTCGTACAAATTTTTAAGAGAATGATCTGACTTCTGTTCTTTGATTAATTCTGCTCTAGATAGAGAAACTGGTGAAGAAGAAGATGGGTCAGTTTGGGAGAATAGGGATTCTAAATTATAGGTCTCCTCTTCAGATTTCTTGTACTGAGATCTGGTTACAGCACAAGCGGGAAACAACTGTAAGTTATCTGAAGGTTCTACTGAGGTCTTAGGGTTATTTGTTATTAAGGGAGAAATGACTTTGCTTCCAGCGATGTCATTGGCCAACAATAAGGATATTCCTACTATGGGAAGAGAGTCTACTACTGCTACTTTAACCATTCCGGTTGTTAAATCAGACCGCAAGAAAACATTATGTAATGGACATTTTACAATTCCTCCAACTCCTTCTATCAATATATCATAACCTGTATATGACTCACCCAGATTCTGCAAGACAGAATTTAAAATCAGACTTTGCTTTGCTCCTGTGTCTCGGAGTATGGAAATAGGATATTGTTGTGAACTACTACTATGAGATATAGTTCCTGAAGATACAAATGGTTTGAAACAAGGATCATGATCTGATGAGGGGGGGTTCTACATTACTTGACAATACCGGCTTCTTTGGTAGTTTATCCTGAATAGAGGATTTTGAATCATCTGATTTTATATTACTTACAAGAGTTGGTGTCTTATTGGAGAATGAGGGTGTCAGTCTCTTTCTGCAATTAGAAATGTGATGGCCAACCTGTTTACAATATGAACAAGTTACAGGGGGATTAGTCTTAAACCTTTCCATTCTTTGCCAAGGTTGGTTTGGAGGATATTGATTGAAATCAGACCTGTAACTGAAATGTGATGGGCTAGACTGATTTTCAAAGTGTTTCTTTGGGGACCAAGGATCAGAGTATTTTGTTGAATCTGGAATATATGACTTTGACTTTTGGGATTCCATTTGTCTTGACTTAGGTTTATGATTTAGTGTGAACTCATCAGCCAATACAGCAGCTTTAGTTAAAGTTTCGGGAACATGATCATCTATAAAAATCCTAAGATCTGTCTCTAAGGTATTCTTAAACTGCTCCAATAAAATCAACTGTTTAAGTCTATCTAAGGTGTCCGTTTCACTAGCCAAACACCACCTATTGAATAACCTCTCTTGTTGAGCCGCATATTCTACGTATGTTAACTGAGGTGTCTTCCTATAATTACGGAATTTCTGTCTATAGGCCTCTGGTATTAGTTCATAAGCTTTTAAAATACAAGCTTTCATATTATCATACTCGCTTTCTGCTTCTGAAAGAGAAGTATAAATTTGCTGAGCCTTACCCTTAAATTGTGTTTGAATGATTAATGGCCAATTTTCTTTAGGGATTTGTAATTGTTGCGCCAATTTTTCCCACTGAAGAAAGAAAATTTCTGGCTCTCCTTCTGAAAATTGGGGTAGAAGTTTTACATACTTGGAAATATCTATATGACCTTCCTGAACTACGGGTTGTCTATCAACAATCCTAGCTTCTACTTCTGTCTTCTTTAATTCTAACTCTACTTGTTTCACTTTAGCTTCCTCTTCTCTAGCTTTAAATTCTGCCAATTTTATTTTAGTTTCCTCTTCTCTAGCTTTAAATTCTGCCTCAATTTGCATTTGTTTCAGTTTAGTTTCCTCCTCTTTAGCTACTTGTTTCACCTTAGCTTCCTCTTCTCTAGCTCTAAATTCTGCCTCAATTTGCATTTGTTTCAGTTTAGTTTCCTCCTCTTTAGCTACTTGTTTCACCTTAGCTTCCTCTTCTCTAGCTCTAAATTCTGCCTCAATTTGCATTTGTTTCAGTTTAGTTTCCTCCTCTTTAGCTTTAAGTTCTGCCTCAATTTTCATTTGTTTCAGTTTAGCTTCCTCCTCAATTTCTACTCTCCTGACCTTTAATTCAATCTCCTTAATCTTAAGTTCGGTTAGTCGTGCCTCTATTTCTAACCTATTTGAAGGAATTTGTATAGCTGTAATCTCTTCTGGAGATAAGATCTCATCTTCGATCAGATTTTCAACGAGTTCCTGAAGTATTTTTTTCTTTCGCAAACTTGTATCAATGTCTACTCCAAAGTGCTTGCCTATTT
>NC_134796.1:12546145-12558645 GCF_046742065.1 Oratosquilla oratoria | reverse complement strand
GTGTGTGTGCATGTGTGTGTGTGTGTGTACGGGCAATACGTGCTATTTCTCCTTCTTCATATGGTCCATATTTTTCCTCGTCTCTGAGTTCTGTCTCACCTACTTTATCTTTCCATTTAACTTCCCCTACTCTTTCTTGTGCTTCATATCCTCTTTTCTCTCTTTTTCCCTTTCTCTTTTTCTTATTCCCTCTCACTCTCACGCTGTTACTCTTTTTTGGACAAATTCATTTCTATCGTTATCTTTCCAACATATTCTCTTGTGCACCATCTCTCTCTTTCTCTCTCTTGAATAATCCATTTTTTCTTTTTCTTTTTTCTTCTCTACTCTGTGCCATTTCTATCCATGCTTCTATTATTGCTTTATTCTATTTTTGTGTGTATAGTTCCATTTCCTCTTCCGTTTCTTCCCCAGTTTGCACACCAAAGATTAATTTTAGCTCCTGATTCCTTCTATTTTTTTTATTTCCTTACACATTAATGTGTTTCTGCATTTGATTTTCATGAGGCCTTTCTTTTTACATTTACATTATTTTTTCATCCCCTACACTTTCTCCTCCTTCTCCTCCTCTTCCTCGCCTTCTTATCCTTCTCCTAATTGTCTTTTTCTTCTTCTTCTTCTTCTTCTTCTTCTTCTTCTTCTTCTTCTTCTTCTTCTTCTTCTTCTTCTTCTTCTTCTTCTTCATCTTCTCCTTCTTCCTCTTCTTCTTCTTCTTCTTCTTTTTCTTCTTCTTCTTCTTCTTCTTCTTCTTCTTCTTCTTCTTCTTCTTCTTCTTCTTCTTCTTCTTCTTCTTCTTCTTCTTCTTCTTCTTCTTCTTCTTCTTTTTCCTCTTCTTATTCATCTTCTTCCTCTTCTTCTTCTTCATCTTCTCCTTCCTCTTCTTCCTCTTCATCTTCTTCTTCTTCTTTCTCTTCTTCCTCTTCTTCTTCTTCTTCTTTTTTTCCTCTTCTTATTTATCTTCTTCCTCTTCTTCTTCTTCTTCTTCCTCTTTTTCCTCTTCTTCTTCTTCTTTTTTTTCTTCTTCTTCTTCTTCTTCTTCTTCTTCTTCTTCTTCTTCTTCTTCTTCTTCTTCTTCTTCTTCTTCTTCTTCTTCTTCTTCTTCTTTTTCTTCTCTTTCTCACTCCTTCCCCTTCTATTATATATATTACGTATACTCCTACTCATTTTCTTTCTCCTCCTCCTTCTCTTCATCATCCTCTCGTGCCTACCCCTTTTCCTCATTCTGTTCCGCCTCTTCTCCTTATCCTCCTCCTGTTTGCCTTTCTCCTCCCCCACCTTCTTCCCCTCCTCCCCCTCCTTCTCCTCCTCTCCTTCCTTCTCTTTCTTTCCCCTCCTTCTCCTCAACTTTCTTCCTCTCCTCCTCCTCTTTCCAATTCCAGCCACCTTTCCATCTCCTCCAACCTTTCCTATCTCCTCTCATTCATCTTCATCTTCTCCCTCGTTTCCCTTCTCTTCCTCTTCCTTTTTCTCCTCTTCCCTCTTTTTTCTTCTTCCTTCTAATCTTTCTCTCTTAGCTTCCTAATGGCTTTTATCATTAGCATCAATTCCGGTCTTGTTTGTTGTCTCTTAATCCATCGTTACATTCTTTTCGCTTCTGGTTTTTTCCGACTCTGTTCTCTGTTCGCTAGACAAGCACACAAGATTCCCTCCTCTCTTTCCATACCTGCTTAATATCTTATCACCAACCTCCTTCCATATCTTCTCTCTGCCTTTGTCTCTGCCTATGTTTATATCTGATTCTGCCTGTCTGTCTGTCTATCTCTCTCTCTTTCTGTTTGCATGACTGTCTGTCCATCTGTCTTTCCGTTTGCATTCCTTTCTGTCTTTCTTTCTCTTTCTCTCTTTCTCTCTTTCTTTCTCTCTAACTCTCTTTACGTCTCTGACTCTGACTCTGACTCTGACTCTGACTCTGAGTCTGAATCTGATTATGCTTGTCTATCTGTCTGTCTGTCTATTTATATATCTGTCTGTCTGTCTCACACTATCTGTGTTTCTCTCTTTCTCCCCCCTCTCTCTCTCTCTCTCTCTCTCTCTCTCTCTCTCTCTCTCTCTCTCTCTCTCTCTCTCTCTCTCTCTCTCTCTCTCTCTCTCTCTCTCTCTCTCTCTCTCTCTCTCTCTCTTTCTCTCTCTCCCTGTGTGTGTGTGTGTGTGTGTGTGTGTGTGTGTGTGTGTGTGTGTGTGTGTGTGTGTGTGTGTGTGTGTGTGTGTGTGTGTGTGTGTGTGTGTGTGTGTGTGTGTGTATGTGTGTGTGTGTGTGTGTTTGTGTGTATGTGTGTGTGTGTGTGTGTATGTGTGTGTATATGTGTGTGTGTGTATGTCTGTGTGTGTGTGTCTGTGCGTGCGTGTGTATGTGTGTGTGTGTGTGTGTGTGTGTGTGTGTGTGTGTGTGTGTGTGTGTGTGTGTGTGTGTGTGTGTGTGTGTGTGTGTGTGTGTGTGTGTGTGTGTGTGTGTATGTATGTGTGTGTGTGTGTGTGTGTGTGTGTGTGTGTGTGTGAGAGAGAGAGAGAGAGAGAGAGAGAGAGAGAGAGAGAGAGAGAGAGAGAGAGAGAGAGAGAGAGAGAGAGAGAGAGAGAGAGAGAGTGTAGCGCGCGTATGTTTATGTGTCTATCTCTCTCTATCGTCTTCTCTATCTGTTCATCTTCATCTATCTCCCCCAATTTTTTCCTTCTCCATGTAGTTACAGCTCTTTTACTCTATCGTTTGTCTCTCTTTTCTTCATCCCTCGTCTTCTTCTTTCTCCCATGTTCCTGATATTACACTTCGTCAACATTGCTCATTCATATTCTCATATTTCCCTCTTCTTTTTCTTCCCACCTCGTCCCTTCCTCCCCTTTTTATCACTCTCTCCATTCCCAATCCTTCGCCATCCTCATTCTTTACTTTCTCGTACGATTTTTTTTTATTTCTTCTATCCTTTCCTATTCACTTCGACTACATTCACCTTCTGCTTCAAATTCCTCTTCAATCACCATCTCCAGAGAGCTCTCCTCAATTATTTTTTTCAAACTATTTTCGTCCTTGTCTATACTTTCAGTCCAGCTCTTTCACATTCTTTTTCACAGAGTATTCGTCATGCGCTATAGTCTCATGGCCAACCATTAGGTTCAATTGAGGTCTTCTTACCAATCACACTTGAGCAACATATGCCAGTCGTACATTAAACCTTGGGTTCATTTCCTTTGTGAACACAACGGTTACTTTACCCTTTGCTTCACAACTTGAGGGTACTCTCCTTTACGTCATTTCCTCCAATGACCTAATTAAAGCCATGGTCTCTAAGGAGTTTTGTTCTAGTCAGTGATAATCAATTCTGTTGAAGTGAAGGAATGTTTCAGGGTTTCTAGAGTGAAACTCTTAAAACGTTTTCTCTCTGGCTCTACTTGATGACTTTCTCCAGATGAGAATTAACCACTTAACTGATGGTTATTGTAAAATATCAGGACTTTCTATTCTAAGGTTTATCATATATTATTGAAAATTACGAACAAGGATACGAACATACTTAACATATCATATGGTATTACAAATGCATTTGCAACATATCATCTTATGGTAATGCATATATGCATTATATATGAATATGTAAATATATACACTTTTATTCTAAGCCATCAACATCGAGGGAGACTCGAGGGAACCAACATGCAGAAATTGAAACGTAGTGCGGCCAAGGACTCGAACCTGGGCTAGCACGTGACAAGTGTTAGTGACTTAGCCGATTGCGCCATCAAGAGATGGTGGTTGATAAAAATGTATATCTGTTCACTGGGACCCATTTATTGTTATACGTATATGTACACACACACACACACACACACACACACACACACACACACACACACACACACACACACACACACACATACACACACACACACACACACACAAACAGACACACACACACACACACACACACACACACACACACACACACACACACACACACACACACACACACACACACACACACACACACACACACACACACAAATACACACACACATACCTACACACATAGATACGCGCACACACACAGATATATATATATATATACATATATATATATATATATATATATATATACATATATGTATGTATGTATGTATGTATGCGCTGACGGCGTAAACAGAACCGTGTTTGTCTCGCATTTGCTTATTTGTGGTTACAAATCTCGCATCCTTTTACAGTTCCAAGCAATGACCGTTATATATCCAAACAGTCCCTAAAGTGGGAGGCAAAGATGACTATTTCGGCCGCAGCTACACACCTCCTGCCACAGGCTTCTCATTTATTTTTCTTTTAGGCTACATATGTATATTTATCCATATTGAGCGTTCGTGTATGTGTGCTTGTGCGCTTGCGCGCGTGTGTGTGTGTGTGTGTGTGTGTGTGTGTGTGTGTGTGTGTGTGTGTGTGTGTGTGTGTGTGTGTGTGTGTGTGTGTGTGTGTGTGTGTGTGTGTGTGTGTGTGTGTGTGTGTGTGTGTGTGTGTGTGTGTGTGTGTGTGTGTGTGTGTGTGTGTGTGTGTGTGTGTGTGTGTGTGTGTGTGTGTGTGTGTGTTTCTGCTCCAACTCACTTCATAGGAGGTCGAAAGTTATATCTCTGCGTTTTGATTTATTCCTCGAGGCCATCACCGCACAAAACTCGGATGTAAACAAGAGTTATTCAAATAATAACTTTCATTTTAACTTAGTTTGTTGCTCCAAATATACATCTACTTCCAAACCTTTGATTGATTTATCAATTCAATCATCTAACACACTTATTACATTTCATTCTACCTGGGCCAGGATTTACTTGACTAACAAGTGCATGTTTTTTCATATTTGATAATATGATTTTTACTGAATAAAACTTGATGATATCGCAACAACCACTCTCCTCATGTTATCAATGTTTATATATATCTATTATGTGATTCCAGATGATTTGATTCGTTGATGTCTAGCCTACCTCCCCTCCCCCCCACACCGAATCGAAAGAGGGTCTGCCTTCAGACACTTTTCCTGTCTTCCTTAACCTTAATCCCATGTCTTCCTGGCTCTACCCGTCGTTCTTTTGAGGCCACCATTTATTCTTCATGATGAAACACACTCATAACCCCATTTCCCTCTTGCCTCAAGCCGATCCTTTCCTCCCAGGCTTTTCCCGTTCCCTCCCAACTTCCTTCTTGCAGTTATTTCTTCCACCACTTATTGTCGTCCTCCCCTACCTTCCTCCCTACCTACCTTCCTTAAATCCCCTTTCCTATTTCTCTCTCTCTCTCTCTCTCTCTCTCTCTCTCTCTCTCTCTCTCTCTCTCTCTCTCTCTCTCTCTCTCTCTCTCTCTCTCTCTCTCTCTCTCTCTCTCTCTCTCTCTTTCATTCTCTTTCTCTCTCTTTCTCCTCTCTCTCTCTCTCTCTCTCTCTCTCTCTCTCTCTCTCTCTCTCTCTCTCTCTCTCTCTCTATCTATCTATCTATCTATCTATCTATCTCTATCTATCTATCTATCTATCTATCTATCTATCTATCTATCTATCTATCTGTCTCTCTGTCTGTGCCACTATCTCTCTCTCTCCTGACTTCACTACAGTCCTTCTTTCTTTTCTCCCTCCCTCCTACTCTTTTTTCCGCCTTCCTACACTCCCTTCATTAGCTCTATCCTCCCTCCTTACCTCCGCTTCTCCCTTTTCCTTCCCTTCCTCCGTCTCTGCCTACTTCTCTCGCCTTCTTTCCTTCCCTTTTCATTTAAACTTACAATCATAATCGTTCCCTCCGTCTGGCTCAATTTCCCTTTCCCATTTTAATTTTTTCTTTCTTTCTTTTTTTATCTTTCTAAGCATATTTTCATGTTGTCTCTCCTACTGCGCAATTTCCCTATTTTTTCTTACTTGTTCTTAATCTTATGATATTTCTGTTTTTATTCTCTCCATCTTGTTTGTGTTTGCAGTCTATATACTTATTTTTGTATATATATATTCATACATATATATATATATGTATATATATACATATATATATATATATATATATATATATACTGTATTATATATACATGCACACACACACACGCACATATATACATATATATATATGTATATGCATATGTATATGTATATGTATATATATTGTAACGTAATATTAGATATTACGTCATATGTGTAATTATGTTATAGAATTGTGTTCCTTTGTATTACATAACTATGTTCATATTTCTTGTCTATGTATGTATTGTAACAATGTTAAGCAGTAACGCCCGTCCACTATATGTAATCTTGCCTACGTGCGGAGAGGTGCGCACTCTTGTAGAACAAACAGACAAGCGAAATCCTGAATAGTTCGGAGCGCACAGATTTGACAGTTATTAAATAAATAGATTGTTCAAGCAAGTCGAGGGTCCTAAAACTACCCATGTTGACGTGTTAACTTACCCTCCTCCTCACCCGCACCCTTAACCGGAAGTATCCCGCTTCCGGTCCAATGGTATATAAGCGGTTGAAACCGCTCATTCCTTGTCATTTCCCACATATTGATCTCTTGATAAAAACTAGAAGGTTTAGATTCATGAGACGATTGGTGTGAAGTGATCACCCTTTTTGCCTACATTACGTGTCTGATATACATTGCATTACTTATACTTATATTTGTACTTATTACTTATTTTGATGCATGTTCCTGATCTCTGTGTACTTAGATAGTACCATATTGTATACGTATCTTGTGTTTCTTATTTGAACGATAATTTCCATATTCTTATAATCGTGTAACGGTCCCATTGACCCTACTGCCCATTCTCTTTTGTGTTGATTGCCTGTAAATATTTTCCATTAATAATTTCGTTTACTAGTTTTATCGCTAGTTTAATATTCCTTTCCTGGAATCTTCTTTGTTACCTTTACTTCTAGTCTTACGAATTATCTAGGCCCTGACCAGATAGTTCAGTCCTACAGTGGCTTCTAGAAGTGAGCTGGTTCTTAAGCACTTAGACGTTATACGTAACGTCTCTTCACATACCAGCAGCCCGTAACAAAGTGGCGACCCTTGCCAAGGATATTGGATCAGGTATTTAACACATTCTTATAGAGATGGATGATATAGTTCAAGAATTCGTTCAAAATCCCAAGGTAAGTTTCTTAAAGAAACAAACTAAAGACACTTTGATAGAAATAGGCAAGCACTTTGGAGTAGACATTGATACAAGTTTACGAAAGAAAAAAATACTTCAGGAACTTGTTGAAAATCTGATCGAAGATGAGATCTTATCTCCAGAAGAGATTACAGCTATACAAATTCCTTCAAATAGGTTAGAAATGGAGGCACGACTAACCGAACTTAAGATTAGGAGATTGAATTAAAGGTCAGGAGAGTAGATTTTGAGGAGGAAGCTAAATTGAAACAAATGCAAATTGAGGCAGAATTTAAAGCTAAAGAGGAGGAAACTAAACTGAAACAAATGCAAATTGAGGCAGAATTTAAAGCTAAAGAGGAGGAAACTAAACTGAAACAAATGCAAATTGAGGCAGAATTTAAAGCTAAAGAGGAGGAAACTAAACTGAAACAAATGCAAATTGAGGCAGAATTTAGAGCTAGAGAAGAGGAAGCTAAAGCGAAACAAGTAGCTAAAGAGGAGGAAACTAAACTGAAACAAATGCAAATTGAGGCAGAATTTAGAGCTAGAGAAGAGGAAGCTAAAGTGAAACAAATAGAAAGAGAGAACGAAACTAAAGTCAAATTGGCAGAGTTAGAATTAAAGAAGGCAGAAGTAGAAGCTAGGATTGTTGATAGACGACCCGTAGTTCAGGAAGGTCATATAGATATTTCCAAGTATGTAAAACTTTTACCCATATTTTCAGAAGGAGAGCCAGAAATTTTCTTTCTTCAGTGGGAAAAATTGGCGCAACAGTTACAAATCCCTAAAGAAAATTGGCCATTAATCATTCAAACACAATTTAAGGGTAAGGCTCAGCAAATTTATACTTCTCTTTCAGAAGCAGAAAGCGAGTATGATAATATGAAAGCTTGTATTTTAAAAGCTTATGAACTAATACCAGAGGCCTATAGACAGAAATTCCGTAATTATAGGAAGACACCTCAGTTAACATACGTAGAAATATGCGGCTCAACAAGAGAGGTTATTCAATAGGTGGTGTTTGGCTAGTGAAACAGACACCTTAGATAGACTTAAACAGTTGATTTTATTGGAGCAGTTTAAGAATACCTTAGAGACAGATCTTAGGATTTTTATAGATGATCATGTTCCCGAAACTTTAACTAAAGCTGCTGTATTGGCTGATGAGTTCACACTAAATCATAAACCTAAGTCAAGACAAATGGAATCCCAAAAGTCAAAGTCATATATTCCAGATTCAACAAAATACTCTGATCCTTGGTCCCCAAAGAAACACTTTGAAAATCAGTCTAGCCCATCATATTTCAGTTACAGGTCTGATTTCAATCAATATCCTCCAAACCAACCTTGGCAAAGAATGGAAAGGTTTAAGACTAATCCCCCTGTAACTTGTTCATATTGTAAACAGGTTGGCCATCACATTTCTAATTGCAGAAAGAGACTGACACCCTCATTCTCCAATAAGACACCAACTCTTGTAAGTAATATAAAATCAGATGATTCAAAATCCTCTATTCAGGATAAACTACCAAAGAAGCCGGTATTGTCAAGTAATGTAGAACCCCCCTCATCAGATCATGATCCTTGTTTCAAACCATTTGTATCTTCAGGAACTATATCTCATAGTAGTAGTTCACAACAATATCCTATTTCCATACTCCGAGACACAGGAGCAAAGCAAAGTCTGATTTTATATTCTGTCTTGCAGAATCTGGGTGAGTCATATACAGGTTATGATATATTGATAGAAGGAGTTGGAGGAATTGTAAAATGTCCATTACATAATGTTTTCTTGCGGTCTGATTTAACAACCGGAATGGTTAAAGTAGCAGTAGTAGATTCTCTTCCCATAGTAGGAATATCCTTATTGTTGGCCAATGACATCGCTGGAAGCAAAGTCCTTTCTCCCTTAATAACAAATAACCCTAAGACCTCAGTAGAACCTTCAGATAACTTACAGTTGTTTCCCGCTTGTGCTGTAACCAGATCTCAGTACAAGAAATCTGAAGAGGAGACCTATAATTTAGAATCCCTATTCTCCCAAACTGACCCATCTTCTTCTTCACCAGTTTCTCTATCTAGAGCAGAATTAATCAAAGAACAGAAGTCAGATCCTTCTCTTAAAAATTTGTACGAGATTGTTTCATCTCCAGAAGAAGTTGAAAATATGTCACGAGGTTTCTATATAGAAAACGGAGTCCTAATGCGAAAATGGAGAGCATCCACCGCAACCGCTGACCAGCCATGGCAAGTAAGGAATCAAATAGTCCTCCCTCTTGGTTTCAGGAATAATGTTCTAAGATTGGCTCATGATACTCCCTTAGCAGGTCACTTAGGGGTAAGAAAGACCTTGTTCAACATAACCCAACATTTCCATTGGCACACGGTTGTCAAAGATGTTGCCCAATATTGTAAAACATGTCATACATGTCAACTTGTAGGTAAGCCCAACCAGAAAATTTTAGAAGCTCCACTCCATCCCATTCCTGTAATGGAAGAGCCATTTAAAAAAGTTCTTATTGACTGTGTAGGACCTTTACCTCCTTCAAGTAAAGGAAATCGGTACATTCTCACAATCATGTGTATGAGCACTCGTTTTCCAGAAGCAATTCCTTTGAAAAATATTAAAGCTCAAAACATAATCAGAGAAATGTTGAAATATTTCACTATGGTAGGATTTCCCAAGAACATTCAAAGTGATCAAGGAAGTAATTTTCTTTCCAACAAGTTTAGAGAAACTCTTGTAACACTAGGTATAAATCATGTAACTTCCTCCGCCTATCATCCTCAATCACAAGGTGCTCTAGAGCGCTTTCACCAAACGCTCAAGACAATGTTAAGAATCTTCTGTGCTGAGAACACTCGAAATTGGGAAGACGGACTCCCCTTTTTGTTGTTCGCCACCCGAACAACAATTCAAGAAAGCCTTGGATTCAGCCCGTCAGAATTAGTCTTCGGTCATGAAGTCCGTGGTCCCCTAAAGATACTTCATGAACAATGGATGAAAGAAGAACCACCTGTTCCTTCTTTGAAATACGTGTCCCAGGTCACCGAGAAGTTGTTAGAAGCTTGGAAGTTGGCAAGAGAGAACTTGGCGAAAGCTCAACGAGTAATGAAAGGTCGGTATGATAAAAATTCTAAACTTAGAACTTTCTCTCCAGGAGATCAAGTGTTACTTTATCTTCCCATACCAGGAGATCCATTGCAGGCTAAATACAAAGGACCCTATGAAGTCTTGTCCAGAGCCAGTGATCTCAACTACATAATCAAAACTCCAGACAGAAGAAAGAGTTCCCGTCTCTGTCACATAAATACCTTAAAACCTTATCATTCCCGAGATCCAATTCCAGCTTGCAGCTCTACCACAATAGAATCGGAAGAGCCTCCTGATAACCTGCCTAATCCTCCTGAGATTCCCTTGGAAAACTCCCAGATACTACAAAATCTTCACTTATCTGAGAAACAAGATGTAGCAGAACCATTGACTGACCTGTTGAGAAAAGACCACGACTTCGTGTGGACACCTACCTGTGAGACGGCCTTCAAAAACCTGAAGTCCCTTCTCACTAACGCACCAGTTCTAAGGGCACCCGATTTCCAACGACCCTTTCTTCTGCAAGTCGACGCCAGCGACACCTGTATCGGTGCCGCCCTCTTGCAAGAACACAACGAAGTTCTTCACACTATCGCCTACTACAGCAAGAAGCTGTCCCCTGCGCAAAAGAACTACTCCATACTTTCTAGAACGTAGCTTTTCAACAGAAAGTGAAAAGCTTTCCCAAACGGTGGAGGTGTAACGTAATATTAGATATTACGTCATATGTGTAATTATGTTATAGAATTGTGTTCCTTTGTATTACATAACTATGTTCATATTTCTTGTCTATGTATGTATTGTAACAATGTTAAGCAGTAACGCCCGTCCACTATATGTAATCTTGCCTACGTGCGGAGAGGTGCGCACTCTTGTAGAACAAACAGACAAGCGAAATCCTGAATAGTTCGGAGCGCACAGATTTGACAGTTATTAAATAAATAGATTGTTCAAGCAAGTCGAGGGTCCTAAAACTACCCATGTTGACGTGTTAACTTACCCTCCTCCTCACCCGCACCCTTAACCGGAAGTATCCCGCTTCCGGTCCAATGGTATATAAGCGGTTGAAACCGCTCATTCCTTGTCATTTCCCACATATTGATCTCTTGATAAAAACTAGAAGGTTTAGATTCATGAGACGATTGGTGTGAAGTGATCACCCTTTTTGCCTACATTACGTGTCTGATATACATTGCATTACTTATACTTATATTTGTACTTATTACTTATTTTGATGCATGTTCCTGATCTCTGTGTACTTAGATAGTACCATATTGTATACGTATCTTGTGTTTCTTATTTGAACGATAATTTCCATATTCTTATAATCGTGTAACGGTCCCATTGACCCTACTGCCCATTCTCTTTTGTGTTGATTGCCTGTAAATATTTTCCATTAATAATTTCGTTTACTAGTTTTATCGCTAGTTTAATATTCCTTTCCTGGAATCTTCTTTGTTACCTTTACTTCTAGTCTTACGAATTATCTAGGCCCTGACCAGATAGTTCAGTCCTACAGTGGCTTCTAGAAGTGAGCTGGTTCTTAAGCACTTAGACGTTATACGTAACGTCTCTTCACATACCAGCAGCCCGTAACAATATATATATATATATATATATATATATATATATATATATATATATATACATGTACACACACACACGCTTAGTCTCTTCTTCCTTTTATTCTAATCGTTTTTGTTTCTTCTCTATCCCTCCTAACATCCATATTTTTTCCCTCGCTTTTTTTAAAACGTCTTTTATATAGAACATTTCATTACCATTTTTATACTCTCCATAGTCAAAAACTCACTCTCCTTTCACAGTGTAAAAAAAAAAAAAATTCCTCTCCCCACCCTTTTCACTTCTTTTTCTATTTCTATTACAAGATTTTTTCTTGTCTTTCGTCGCACCTTCTTCTTTTCCAGCTTTATTAAAGATTACTCTTTTCCATAACGAATCCAGTTCATTGACACCCCTTCGCGAAACGTAATTTTTCCCTCTCCTTTAGATCATCGTATTTTATTTCCTTTATTTATTTCGTCTTCTCTTTTTCCTTCTCTTCCTTCTTTTCTTGCCCCCTTCTCATTACCTTTTATCTTCACTTCAATATTCCTTTCTTTTTATTCTCTTTGATTTCTTAATATCATATGTCTTTGCCTTCTCTCATTCAATTTCCTGCTTCTTTTCGTTCCCCAGAACTCCCAATTTCTCTATTACTATTCCACTCCCCATTTCTTGTCTTCTTCACCCTCATAAACTCAAATGCGACCTTCCGAAGTTCCCATTATTAAAATC
>NC_134796.1:12518645-12521145 GCF_046742065.1 Oratosquilla oratoria | reverse complement strand
CACCTCCGCCGCCAACAACAACACTGCATTTCCCAAAGGGCCCAGAGAAGTAATACCTGTGGTAATCGGTATGCTAATTGCGGTGCGGGCGGGTTGCCCAAGGTAATGACAGGGTAATTGTCGTGTTCGCGGTTTGGTCTGACGTGACAGTCTAGGTCCTCCCTTATGGCTTACTCGGGCACGGAAAGCGGTCTGGGAGCTGGGTCTGAGAGGAGAAGGGTCTGAGAGGAGAAGGGTCTGAGAGGAGAAGGGTCTGAGAGGAGAAGGGTCTGAGAGGAGAAGGGTCTGGGTTAAGGGTCTGGGAGTGGTCTGGGAGCTGGGTCTGAGAGGAGATGGGTCTGGGAAGAGATGATTCTGGGTGACGGGTCTTATAAAGTTTTTTGACTCCGTCCTGGGAGGTGGGGGAACATTGTAATCTGACACACAAACCTGATTCATATTTATTTAAATCCAGATTTCTTTCTTGAGCATTCAATACATTTCTATATGAACCAGTGCTCTTTTTTTGGTAGAATATAATTTTTTAGTAAACAAAACTGCACTAACACAAAAACAATAAGACATGTTTGCACAGTTTTGAGACATCATGTGCCAGGTTCAGTCGTCTGCAATAGTACAGTAAACATTGTATTCTGCTTCAGAAGTGAATGTCACATGAGTCCTTACCTATAAACTCTCTTAACAACAACTCCCAGCGCGATTCCTACTCTGAGGTCAACAACATACAAGACGAATATTTCGAATTGGTTCGACAGATTTCAGAAAATATCAAAGGGAAAGGTTGAACGTTGTCGCGCAATGTAAAGTTATGAAAACAAGTTCTTTGACACTTTCTACTTTTTGAACAGTTTTATCCAACAACAAATAGCAGACTTTTTGAGGTGAAAATAGAGAACAAAGGGATTTCTCTACATCTGTAACTAAAATCGTTATTCATTTACATTCTGTCTATAATTCCTAGCTCGACGTTGATACACATGCGCATTATAGATAAAATGATTTCTACTAGTTCAGTTGTATGTAGGGAATAATTCAGTAATTCGAACACCATTCCAATAGTCTGTGGATCATTTTGTTGTTACAAGAACGAAACAATATATCAATATTGGTTCCTATGACGTTTGGCTTAAGTAAATTATATCATTCATCTGAGGGGGATTATGGGGTCAATGATCTGGACTGATCTTATCGTGGCGACAAAAACCTTAGTCTGTCCAGAGACAGAATACTTCATCCAGTTTGGGAAACAACACCACAGTAAAAGGATTAAGATTATCATAATCAACCGTTTAACACATTACTGTGTTTGTTCTGGCTACATATAGAATATTTTATTCAGCTTTCGGAAAGACACTAGTGAATGAAGTGATCCGAATTTAACACCTAACTCGGTTCAACCTGAGAGCTACCTTAGCTGAATATAACCATCTCGTTTAAGTTACAACAAAATATGTATAAAATACTGCAGTGCTGAAAGAATGAAATACTAAGACAAAGAATAAATGGAGGGTAGACAAGGGAAACTGGATGAAGACCTGATAGTACCTGGAGTGGGTAGGTGGATGGAGATGTTGACCATGCTCGTTCAGGGGCGACTAGCCCTTCATCAAAATGGTCATATTTATTTTTAATGTGGTGATGACGGTTCGCGGCCAAAAGGAACCATTTCCACACCGTACCAGCACCTCCCAGCCATATCAGTCAGGTCAGAAAGGATGGGGAACCCTGTTACCAGCTTTCACAGAAGTCTCCTGGGTGATTCCCAACCAGGTATACCAGACAGTAGAATGGTATAATGGATAGGATCCGGGACATAATCCCTCCCGGACACAATCCCCCCGGACAAAATACCTCGGACAATATCCCTCCTGGACAGAATCCCTCCACAAAAGTGAGCGGGCTGGACAAAATTCTGTCCAGGGGGGATATTGTTTGGGGGGATTCTGTCCAGGAGGGATATTGTCCGGAGGGATTTTATCCGGGGGGATTGTGTCCAGGAGGAATTATGTCCGGACACCAATGGATAAGACCCTACTGCTCGACGTACATTCAAATGCTTCGCACAAGAGGGGTGTTTGCAGAAATCCTGAAGCAATTTATTCAAAATTAATAAATAAGCAATATATTGATGTTCGTAACTTCAAGGATATTGATCTACCCGAAAATATCTAGGCAAAGGGAAACTTCTGAAGGGGCAAGTAAAGAAAAGACCTAAAGACCTGATGACCTTGAAAGGGGTCACCAGGTGAGTGGCGCAACTCGTGCGGGAGGACCCAAGAGGTCA
Organism: Oratosquilla oratoria; assembly: GCF_046742065.1. Classification (NCBI taxonomy): domain Eukaryota; kingdom Metazoa; phylum Arthropoda; class Malacostraca; order Stomatopoda; family Squillidae; genus Oratosquilla; species Oratosquilla oratoria. Next base: position 12,518,861 of record NC_134796.1, on the reverse strand, counting down.
AGACTGCTAGAAGCCAAACCACAACAGAGAACAAAGAAGTCTGGGGAGGAAGGCGGTAAGGAAAAAAGATAACACGTCACAGGGGAGAGAGCACTGTGAAAAGGAAAAGGAGTACGGGGATAGGTAGGAAGAAGAGAAGGATAAGAAGGAAAATGAGATAATGAAGAAGGAAGGTTAGCTGGAGGAGAGGGAGGAGGAGGAAGAAGTTGAGGAAGA
>NC_134796.1:12498645-12508645 GCF_046742065.1 Oratosquilla oratoria | reverse complement strand
ATGGTGTGTGAGTGAGTTTGACGCAGCCCGAAGGGATTTCTCCCCGTTCCTCTCCTTATATGCAAGGGGGGACGGAAGGGGGGGTCGCCGATTAAATGAAGCGGCCTTGCGTGTATGTGCTGAGTCCTGGCGACACTGCTTCTGACCCAGGGCGGTGTGGCAGGGTGCAGGGATGACCCGTCATCCAGGAGGCGTGCCTCATATGAGAGGAAGGGTGGGAGGGTGTGGAGTGTATTTAGGGATGAAATGGGTGGGAGTGGATTTTATGCCTTTGCTTTTGGCTACCTCCCCTATAAGGGGGGAAAAGCCGTTGGTATATGTATTATTATAATTATCACTATTATTATTATTATTATTATTATTATTATTATTATTAATTATTATTATTATTATTATTATTATTATTATTATTTATTATTAGATTATTATTATTATTATTATTAATTAATATATTATTATATTATTATTTTATTATTATTATTAATTGTTTATTATCATAATATTATCATTATTATTATTATTATTGTTATTATTATTATGATTGTTATTATCATTATTATTATTGTTATTATTATTAGTTATTATTTTTATTGATATTATTATTATCATTATTATTATCATTATTATTATTATTATTATCATTATTATTATTATTACTATCATTATTATTATCATTATTATTATTATTATTATCATTATTATCATTATTATTATCATTATTATCATCATTATTATTATCATTATTATTATTATTATTATTATTATTATTATCATTATTATTATTATTATTATTATTATTATTATTATTATTATTATTATTATTATTATTATTATTATTATTATTATTATTATCATTATTATTATCATTATTATCATTATTATTATTATCATTATCATTATTATTATTATCATTATTATTATTATCATTATTATTATTATCATTATTATCATTATTATTATTATCATTATTACTATTGTCATTATTATTATCATTATCATTATCATTATTGTCATTATTATTAGTAGTATTATCATTATTAGTATCATCATTATTATTATTATCATTATCATTGTTACTAGCCATATTAAATTATAATCCCTAACCTAACCATACCCCACCTCACTTTAACCCTCTACCCTAACCCAAATATTTTTTATTTTGGAAATTAAATATACTTATCCAAGTACCTGGAGTGATAGGGTATCAGAATATATTTGGTTATGGGGGTCTATCTCCAAAACCCTAGGAGTTCGTGAAAAAAACAGACAGGCAGACAAATGAAAGATAGTAATCTAAGTACCTTGGGTTATAAGCTTCAGAATATATACAATTTTAGGGGTCTATCTGCAACAACCTAGGAGTTCGTGAAAAATCCCTAACCTAACCATACCCCACCTAACTTTAACCCTTAACCCTAACCATTTTTTTCTTTTATGAAATATAGTTATCCAAGTACCTGGAGTGATAAGGCATCCGAATATATATGGTTATGGGGGTCTACAAAACTCTATAAGTTAGTGAACAAACAAACAGACAGACAAATGAAAGATAGTTACCCAAGTACCTTGGGTTATAAGGTTTCAGAATATATATGATAATAGGAGCCTATCTGCAAATACCTAGGAGGAATTCGTGAATAATCTTTAACCTAATCATTATAGTGGATTGTTAACACTACATGGTGGACGGTACTTGGCCGTAAGAGAAGAGTTAAAACAAACTTTATATATTTTTTGGACTCGTTTATTGCATTTCCGCCCGCGATACAATCAAATAAAAATAACCAATATTTAAACATCTGGTAAAATTATATAATCATTTTATATTTACATGCTTTCTCCTTACAAAGGCTATCATAGTTTGTGGCAACATTAATTTCAGAAATATATATAATGTTTATGAACACATACAATAGTTTGTTTAATCGTAGTATTTTTTGTCACAAAAATGCTATGCGCGTTAAGGGGACACTACAGTAGTGGCGTGTTACCAGACCATACCCTACCTTACTTTAACTCTTAACCCTAACCAAAATGATTTTCATTGGAAATGCAATATATTTATCCAAGTACCTGGAGTGATAGGGTATCAGAAAATATATGATTATGTGGGTCTATCTCCAAAACCCTAAGAGAAGTTTGTGAACAAACAAACAAACAGAGAGACAAACAGAGGCTACTACTTTATCATAGACTAGCCAAATTACCCACGCGTTGCTGCGGGCAAATGATGATCATTTTAATTTTGATAGAATTTGTGAAGAAAAGTTACACGTATCAATATAACTCAATGGAAAAGATAACAAAAATAAAATGCTAAGAAAGTAAGAAAAAAATCAGTTTGAGGAAGAAGACACCCTTTGGAAATAAAATATATTCGGCAATAAGAGCTAGAGAGTATTACCGGCCGCGAGAAAGCAAAATGAAAATAACCAATATTTAAACATTTGGTAAAATTATACAATCATTTTACATTTACATTTTTTCTCCTTACAAAAGGCTATCATAATTTGTAGCAACATTAATTTCACAAATATAGATAATATTTATGAACATATACAATGTTTTTTTTAATCATTGTAATTTTTTTCACAAAATGCCAATCATGTTAAGGGGACCCTACAGTAGTGGAGTGTTCCCACACCATACCATTTAACCTCTAACTCTAGCTAAATAATATTTTTGGGGAAATGAAATATAGATATCCAAGTACCTGGAGTGATAGGGTATCAGAATATATATGGTTATGGTTATCACCAAAACCCTAGGAGGAGTTCGTGAAAAAAAAAACAATCAAACAAACAGACAGAAGCTACTACTTTTTTTTATAGATTATCATTATCATTATCATTATCATTATCATTATCATTATCATTATCATTATCATTATCATTATTACTATTATTACAATTATTATTATTTTCTTCATTTTTCTCTTTTTTTTTTATCTTCTTATCGAGAACAAGGAGGAAAAGGAGGAGAAATGGGAGGTAGAGGAGAATTAGAAGGAAGAAGAGGACGAAAACGAAAAAAAAAGAGAAAAAACAGGAGGAAGAAGAATGGGGTAAGGAGAGGAGTCAGAAATAAAGGAGGATGAAGAATTCGAAGTAAGGAAGAAGACATGGGTTGGAAAGAAGTGGTAAAGAGAAGAAAGAGGAAAACGTGGAGGAAGAAAAAGGACAGTAGGGGGACAATAAGAAATAGAAGGTGAAAAGGGAAGACAAATGAAACAAGAGAAGTGAAATAAGAAAATATGAGATAGAAGAAGACGAGGAATAGGAGTATAAGAGAGTTGAGATTGACGGGGAAAGAAAAGAAAAGCAAAGGTGGAGTAAAGGGATTAGATGAAGGAGTTGGTGAGGATTAAGGAAATTAAGGTGAGAGGGAAGAAGGGTTTAAAGACAAGATTAAGCGAAGAGGGAAAATGAGAAACAGGAGGTGGAGATGACGGAGAAGGAGGACGTAAAGGAGAAGAAGAAAGGAATATGAGGAGGTGTAGGAGAAGGAGGAGGAGGGGGAGAAGGAAAAAATGTGAGGAGAACAAGAAATATGAGTAGGTTCCTGACGTTTATTTTCGCTCAGTGTAGGCGATCGAGTCTCCAGAAGAAATTGTGACGGAAGAAGAGAGGACCTTAGTGCAGGACGCATAAGAAGGTTTCCGTGTTGGCAAAAATAGAAAGAGGTTCTCAAAGTGCGTCGAGAACATGCGGCGCAGGAGGGAGTGGACGACTACGGGGAGGTGTTGGGGAGGAAGAGTAGGAGGAAGGGAAGATTGAGGCAGAAAGATTGATGATGTTGTTGATTGAGTTGAAAAGGAAGGGTTTGAATATACTAGTGGAGGGGGGGAGGTGAGAAGGGTTGGGAGAGAGAAGATAAGAGAGGGAGGAGGATAGAAAGAGAGGAGAAAGGAAGGCGAAGAATAGGGAAGGGAGGGTAAGGGGCAAGCGAAGAAAGGATAAGATGTTATGTTGATCTTATGTTAAGTGCAAATATATCTTTTCTAAGATTTCTAAAACAGTAATTTCCAGAGAGACTTCTACTTGTTTAAAGCAACAACAGCTGTTCGTAATGGTTATGGCAGAGGTGATGGTAAAGACGATAATATTGTTGATGGTTCTACTGCTGACAGTTACGGTGATATTTACGATGTTAACGCTGGTGGAGATGGCAACAGAATTGGCGGCGTTTAAGGGGATTAACCCATTCAACTCAAGTCAGCCGCTTGTGGTGTAGATACGAAAAACCGGATATGGTAGGCCTCGCGCCGGCCCGTACATCCGAATATCATCTGATGCGGCTTGACCGCGCGAGGATTGACGTCATATTTTTCTGGTGTTTGATAAAACATTTTGGTGTTTTATGATTTTTTTATTTTTTTTATTTGACCAAATGACAAGACATCTTGTCATCGGAGTCTAAAGGATTAAACTGGTTTCTGCGTCTGTGGTGACAGGAATGGTGTTTGCGTTGGCATTCATGCGTGTGGCTAAGTTGATGGTGACGATAGCGACAGGTGTAGCAGTATTAACCTATGATAAAGGCAGTGGTGGTATAGCAAACACTGATACTTTTGCCTCTGATGACGGAGCTGGTATATCTGACGGTTAACAGGGGAAGAGGTAGTGCATGTTTGGTGGCGTAATTGAAAGGCGTTCGCGTGTTGAGTGCAAGGGAGCAGGCAAGTACAAAGGATCGTTTTGGCCAACACTATCAGAGGGTAAAGGGAGAATGAAGATGAGAAAGAAAGGAAAATGAAAGGGAAAAGGAAATGGGAAGAGGAAGGGGAGGGGAGAGGAGAGGAGGAAGGGGGAAAGGGAAGAGAAACAGGAAGGGGAAGAGGAAGGGGAAGAGAAAGGGGAAGGGGAAGAAAAGTTGATGGAAGAGGAAGATGAAGATGAAATAAAATGAAGATGAAAAGGAAGAGAAAGAGGGAAGTAATAAAGAAAGGAAAAGAGAAAAGGAAAGAGAAAGAGGACGAGATAGAGAAATAAAAAGAGGACGAGAAAGAGGACGAGAAAGAGGACGAAAAAGAGACAGGGAAAGAGAGAGGGAGAGAGAGAGAGAGAGAAAGAGAGACAGAGAGAGAGAGAGAGAGAGAGAGAGAGAGAGAGAGAGAGAGAGAGAGAGAGAGAGAGAGGAAGAGGAAGAGAAAGAGAGAGAGAGAGAGAGAGAGAGAGAGAGAGAGAGAGAGAGAGAGAGAGAGAGAGAGAGAGAGAGACAGAGAGAGAGAGAGAGAGAGAGAGAGAGAGAGAGAGGAAGAGGAAGAGAAAGAGAGAGAGAGAGAGAGAGAGAGAGAGAGAGAGAGAGAGAGAGAGAGAGAGAGAGAGAGAGAGAGAGAGAGAGAGAGAGAGAGAGAGAGAGAGAGAGAGAGAGAGAGAGAGAGAGAGAGAGAGAGAGAGAGAGAGAGAGAGAGAGAGAGAGAGAGAGAGAGAGAGAGAGAGAGAGAGAGAGAGGAAGAGGAAGAGAAAGAGAAAGAGGACGAGAACGAGAACGAGAACGAGAACGAGAACGAGAACGAGAACGAGAACGAGAACGAGAACGAGAACGAGAACGAGAACGAGAACGAGAACGAGAACGAGAACGAGAACGAGAACGAGAACGAGAGACAGAGACTGGGAAAGGAAATGAGAAAGGGGGAGGGGAAGAGGTAGGGAAAGAGGTAGAGGAAACCAAAAGAGGAGAGGAAGAGGAAGATAAAGAGGAAGAGGAAGAGGGAGAAGAAGAGATAGAGGAAGAAGGAGAGTAAAGCAAAGAGGAAGAGGAAGAGGGAGAGTAAAGCAAAGGGGAAGAGGAAGGAAAAGGAGAGGAGGAATAGGATGGGGAGAGGAAAGGCGAGGAGTCAAAAGGATTTGAGACAAACGAAAAGAAAGGGAATGGGAGGAAGAACACGGAGAGAATATAGAAAATACAAAGGAAGAGGAAGGGGAAAGGAAGAGGAAATAAAAGAGAGAGGGTACAAAGAATAGTAAATGCGGGGGAGAACGAAGGAAGGGGAAAAGGAAGAGAAGAATGATGGCGTTTGGCTCAACCTTTCCAAAAGAGGAATGCAAAGCGACCCAGTCATAGTCATGGAGGAGGAGGAGGAGGAGGAGGAGGAGGAGGAAGAGGAGGAGGAAGAGAATTTCATAAAATCGCAAGAGAACTTTATGTGTGGCAAAGTAATGGGAGGTGAGAGCTGGATCGATTACAGAAGATGGTTACGGATGAGGTGTGCTGTTACCGTTGTTATTGCAGGACGAAGCGAGGGAAGGCGGCACTGCTGATGAGGGCGGGAATGGCAGTGGTGGTAGTGGTGGTAGTGGTGGTAGTGTTGGTAGTGGTTGTAGTGGTTGTAGTGGTGGTAGTGGCGGTAGTGGTGGTAGTGTTGGTAGTGGTGGTAGTGGTGGTAGTGGTGGTAGTGTTGGTATTGGTGGTAGTGGTGGTAGTGGCGGTAGTGGTGGTAGTGTTGGTAGTTTTGGTATTGGTGGTAGTGTTGGTAGTGTTGGTAGTGTTGGTAGTGTTGGTAGTGGTGGTAGTGTTGGTAGTGTTGGTAGTGTTGGTAGTGTTGGTAGTGTTGGTAGTGGTGGTAGTGGTGGTGGTAGTGTTGTTAGAAGTGGTGTTGGTTGTAGTGGTGGCAGTGGTGGTAGTGTTGCCAGCGGTGGTAGTGTTGGTAGTGGTGGTGGTAGTTCTAGTAGTGGTGGCAGCGGTGGTAGTAGTGGTAGCGATGGTAGCGATTTTAGTGGTGGTATAAGTGGTAGTGATGGTAATGGTGTTATTTATGGGAGTAGTGGTATGATTATATTGTTGTTGCTATTGGGTGTAGTTTAGCAGTACTTCTATCCTTATAGATAAGAAGATGGTCGGTGATAGCTGTGGTACAGGTCGACGTAATAGTGGTAACGGTGGTAGTTATGGTAGCTGTGTTAGTGGTAGTAACAGTGACAGTCATAATATTGGTGGTAGTCGTAGTGGTTGTGGCGTTCCTAGTGGTAGTGGTGGTAGTGGCGATAGTGCCAGAACTGTGGTATTGGTAGTATTGGTGGTTGTAACAGTAGTAATAGAAATGATGGTAGTGATGGTAGTGATGTCAGTAGGTAGTGGTGGTGGTAGTAGTAGTAGTAGTAGTAGTAGTAGTAGTAGTAGTAGTAGTAGTAGTAGTAGTAGTAGTAGTAGTAGTAGTAGTAGTAGTAGTAGTAGTAGTAGTAGAAGTAGTAGTAGTAGTAGTAGTAGTAGTAGTAGTAGTAGTAGTAGTAGTAGTAGTAGTAGTAGTAGTAGTAGTAGTAGTAGTAGTAGTAGTAGTAGTAGTAGACAGACCCTGCTGCTTCCACCACACAGTTCCAATAGGATGGAGGTAGTAGTAGTAGTAGTAGTAGTAGTAATAGTAGTAGTAGTAATAGTAGTAGTAGTAGTAGTAGTAGTAGTAGTAGTAGTAGTAGTAGTAGTAGTAGTAGTAGTAGTAGTAGTAGTAGTAGTAGTAGTAGTAGTAGTAGTAGTAGTAGTAGTAGTAATGGTGGTGGTGGCAGTGATGGTAGCGATGTTAATGATGGTAGTGCCGCTGGAGCTGGTGGCGATGCTGGTGGTGACAGAAAAGTTTGTGGCTGAGGCGCTGGTGGTGGTGATGGTGATGGTGATGGTGATGGTGATGGTGATAGTGATGGTGATGGTGATGGTGAAGGTGATGGTGAAGGTGATGGTGATGGTGATGGTGATGGTGATGGTGATGGTGGTGATGGTGATGGTGATGGTGATGGTGATGGTGATGGTGATGGTGATGGTGATGGTGATGGTGATGGTGATGGTGATGGTGATGGTGATGGTGATGGTGATGGTGGTCGTGGTCGTGGTCGTGGTCGTGGTAATGGTGCTGGTTGTGGTAGTGACAACGTTGGTAAAGAGGGTAGTGATGATAATATTAGTGGTAACAAATAAGAGTGATTCTATCAATAGAAGAGAAACAGATTTTAGTAGTTGTTGCGTGATGTTGGTTAACGTGGACATGAGGTGGGGGCTTCGTGAAAATGAGGGACGGGGTTCTGGCTGAAGTTTGAATAACCTTTTGTGGAATTCACAGTAAAGAGTGTCGGAGAGAATCCCCAACAAGTTCACTGTTGTCCTCAGGGGAAGCCTTGGAAAAGGTCAGTTATTTCTATGTTTGGATATAGAGTTATGACTATGAGGATATTTGAGATACTTCCAAACTGCATTGTGAGCGAAAAAAAGTTTTGAGAGAGGAGTTTAAGTTAATCTCCATAAAACAATAAGTATATATCCGCTGTCATTTACTACTTCTCCATCTTTTTTTCCTTCACCGAATTTTTGCTCTACCACCTGTTCCCCAACTAACCCCATAACTTAATTTCCTTGAGAAGATCCTAGGAAAATGGTCCCGCATTCTTCTTTTAATTTGGTCTGAGGGGTTGAATGATGCCAATATTGATGAATACGGTAGTGACCCTCATCTTAGAAACATCTACATTATATATATATATATTATATATATATATATATATATATATATGTATATAAACATAAACATAAACATCAACATAAACATAAACATAAACATCAACATAAACATAAACATAAACATAAACATAAACATAAACATAAACATAAACATAAACATAAACATAAACATAAACACAAAATAAACATAAACATAAACATAAACATATACATAAACATATTCATATGCATATACATATACATATACATATACATATACATATACATATACATATACATATACATATACAGAAGAAGCCTCAAAGGCGAAACCGGTCAGGAATAAAGTCTCTTGTTCTCAATCATGTCTTTTCATTCTTACCATTCAAAAAAAAAAAAAAAAAGAGATATATATATATATACATATATATATATATATATATATATATATATATATATATACATATGTGAAGATCGCTTGAATAAAAAGGAGAAAGGTTGATCGATTTCTGTGTCTGTAAAAACCTAAAAATTAAGAATGGATTTTTTAAACACCGAGAAGAACACAAATTTATCAGATACAGATAGGATAGTATAACAGATTAATCTTACAAAAGAATTAATAGGTTACATACTTGCCTCAGATAAGAGGATTGTAAAAGACGTAAAAGTGTTGTCTGAAGGTAGTCTTGATTGAGACCACATGTTACTAGTATCAGACTTTCAAACACAAAAGTAAAACGAATTGAAATATTGAAATGGAGTTATTGAAATATGAAATCTTAAAGATTGAATAATTAATCAAGAATAGATAGACAAATAAGAGGAAAAATAGAACAGAGAGAACAATGAAGAAAACAGCAAATGAAAGAAGACCAGTTAACAGACATATGGGACGACATAAAAGAAATAGCAGCAAGCATCTTAGGGACAAGATGGGTAGATGGATCCTGAAAGAAAAGGTCACCATGGTGGATAGAAGAATTGAAAAATTTAGTGAAGGATAAAACCATGAAACTGAATAAGTAGATGGGGAGAACTCCAGAATCACGAATGGAATACGTAGAAGCAAGGCAAGCAGTAAACAGAGAGAAGGTTAACTCTAAGAAAAAGATGGTGGTAACAGAGAGGAAAGGAGTCGGAAGACGACCTTCGGATTCCGTAAGGACAACCCGCTGAAGACAATAGAAATATGGGTGTCCCAAAGAAGATATACAAAGACAATACCAGAGATTTAAGAAGTGTGACATACAAGCTCAAGACCTAGAGACTCTAGCTCTAGACAGACTGTATGTGCCAGAGCAAGCGAGTGATTGAACGTGTTCAGTCCCTGAGGAGAGAAGAAAACCGCGCCCAACGACACCAGAGTGCAAAGGGAGACCGGCCTCCCAGGGCACAACACCCAAGACAATGGTATGGCAAAATATGCGGTTCCCGAATAGGACCCAATGCCATCAGGGACATAACCATTGAACTTCCACCTATCATCACACGAGCAAGCAGTGTATATGTATATGTATATATATATATATATATATATATATATATATATATATATATATATATATACATATAT
>NC_134796.1:12483645-12493645 GCF_046742065.1 Oratosquilla oratoria | reverse complement strand
ATGGTTCCCAATGATCAATCAATATCTTTTTTCTACCACAAATCACTTTTGATTCCATGCCATCGCAGTCGAGACTGAAGAATCGCTCGATGGAGGCATCCGTTGGAAATTGAAACGTGGACGGGTTAGCTGGGTTTGAATCCTAGGCTCGTCCACGTTTCAATTTCCAACGGATGCCTCCATCGAGCGATTCTTCAGTCTCGACTGCGATGGCATGGAATTAAAAGTGATTTGTGGTTAAAATATATATATATATATATATATATATATATATATATATATGCGTGTGTGTGTGTGTGCGCGCGCGCGCGTGTGTGTGTGCGTGTGCGTGTGCGTGTGTGTGTGTGTGTGTGTGTGTGTGTGTGTGTGTGTGATTGTGTGTGTGTGTTTGGGTTTGTGTGTGATTGTGTGTGTGTGTGTGTGTGTGTGTGTGTGCGTGTGTGTGTTTGTGTGTGTGTGTGTGTATGTGTGTGCACATGTACATGTGTATGTATATATACATATCAGATAATTTTTATGACCATCGCGCAAGGATTCGAACCTGCGCTGTACATGACGACAAGAGGCCCGCCATGACTACCGCCTTACACCGCTCGACCACTGATACAGCGCAGGTTCGAATCCTTGCGCGATGGTCATAAAAATTATCTGATTAATGTCGCTGTCCACTAGCGAATTCCTCGTATATATACATATATATATATATATATATATATATATATATATATGTAAATATATATGTATATGTATATGTATATGCATATGCATGTGCATATGTATATGTATGTGTATGTGCGTATATATTATGAAGCATTCTGCTCGTCCTGTAGCCTCGTTCTGCGTGGAGTTTGTGATGCTGGTGGAAATGGGAGTGAGGGTGGGAAGTAAGGAGGTGAGGCTAATTCCATACTCCCACAGATCTAACACCCACGCAATGCCAATCACCAGCAAAAGGGAGTCGCCTCTCACATGTTCTCTATTTACCTGACAAGGGGTTTGCACAAAACCGCCTTTGCACCAGGTCTAGCAGTACAGACAACCTATGTACACACAGACTAGCATCATCCTTAGAGGGTAACTGGGGAGAAAGCAGGCTACTGTAAGGACACACAAACACCACATTTTTTGGATTACTGTTAATGTGGAACATTTACCAGTTATCGATATATCCCAATGTAATGGGTTCCGGGATCTGACCAAGTCTTTGCAAAAAAAAAAATAATAATAAAATACATTAGGTCCCTTGCTGATGAGATTCTGCATAGCCACGTTATCCAGGAGGTGCTCAGATAAGAGGGAGGGGGGAGGGGTGTGGAGTGTATTCATGGATGGAATGGGTGGGAATGATTTTATGCCTTTCCCTTTTTGGCTACCTCCCTTGTAAGGGGGAAAAAGCCTTGGTATATGTATGTTATGTTATGTTATGTTATGTTATGTTACGTTATGTTATGTTATGTTATGCAAGCTAAATATTGGAGTAGAGGGGTAAGGGGAGGTTCTGTCTAAGTTGAGAGTACAAAAACTATGGTATCGTTCACTGTCGAAACATCAGACATACCAATCCAACTACAAGTTCAGCAAATGGATCACCAGAAGGGTTTGATTTGATTTTTTTTATCTCTTCCTTTACAAAGAGGTTAGTAAAAAAAGAAATACATGATCCTTCTATTCTTCTCTTTTTGTGCAGATTGTTAGAAATAGTCGACCAGATTCCCTTTGGACATTCAATTCACTATCGTTTGGAAAACAACTCTACTGGAGCACAAATGGAAGGCATAGATATACTAATTGTTCAGGAACTCTTTCATACATAAATGTAAGTTTATAATACAGAAGATGTACATATCTTTGATATTCATATATATATATATATATATATATATTATATATATATATATGTATATATATATATATATATATATATATATATATATATATATATATATATATGTACACTAGCCAAATTACCCGCGCATTGCTGCGAGTTCCTGTATAATCCCTAAGCTAACGATACCCCACTTAACTCTCACCCTTAACCATAACCAAAATAATTTTTAAATGAAATATACCTTCAAACATTCCCCCTCCCAGGTGTGCGCCCCCCACCCCCGAAGGTTGGGAAACCCTAGTTTAAAAATATATACATACACAAACACAAATATCATATGTACACATTTTTGCGAACGTGTGTATATGCATGTGTGTGTGTGTAGATTGACAATAAATGTCTACAGCTAAAAGGTGAATTAATGTATCTAGTTTATCTATCTTCAAAATATATATGGTTATAGGGGTTTATCTGCAAAAACCTAGGAGTATGTAATATACTTCCGCCCGCACCAAAATTAAATGAAAATAACCAATATTTCAATATTTGGTAAGAATTATACAATCATTTTACATTTACATGTTTTCTTCTTATAAAAGCTATTGTGATTTATGGCATCATTAATTTCACAAATACAAATAATATTTATGAACACAAACAATGGTTTGATTGATCATATTAATTCTTATGTCACAAAAAATGCTACGCGACTTAAGGGGATACTACAGTAGCGGCATGTTCCCACACCATAAACCACAATTTTTTTTACTTTATTTATTTTTTTATTATTATTTTTTTTTTTAACGAATTATAGTTATCCTAGTACAAATAGACACACAGACAGAGGCTACTACTTTATTATAGTATACACACACATATATATATATATATATATATACATATATATATATGCATATATATATATACATATATATATACTTACATATACATATACATATGTATATATATATATTTATATATACATATATATATATATATACATACATATACATATACATATATGTATATATATGTATATATATATATATACATATACATATACATATACATGTACATATACATATACATATACATATACATATGCATATACATATACATATACATATGTATATGCGTATACATATACATATACATATACATATACATATACATATACATGTACATATACATATATATATATATACATATACATATATACATATATACATATATACATATACATATACATATACATATACATATACATATACATATACATATACATACGTATACATATGAATATACATATACATATACAGCTGAAGGGTAAAACACCACAGTAATATCGTGAAGTAATTCACGGTACAAACTCTTTAACCTCAGCGTTATGTAACACGTCGGTAAGTGCGTGACAAATCACTTGCCTCCAATCTCTTATCGGCTGAAAATCTTGTGCAAATGCGATCCCGCGACTCGCGTCAATTAACGTTTCATAAACAAAAGATCCTTAACAGCTTTTCTTGTCGCTGCCTAGAATTATAAAACCGTCTTGTTTACGGAAAATAGAGTGTTTGTGATGTGTCCGTGGCGGACAATTGAAGCTGATATTTTGTAATACTTTAGAACGATCTAGATTCTAGAGCCTGAACAGTTGTTGACTGGTACGAGTGTCTGTTTATTTTTGTCACAGAAAAGTTGAAATATCTGGCATGTGAGTGTGAAGCAATGTATGTGTATTTGGGTGTGGATGTGGGTGTATATATTTATGTTTTTATATGCGTGTGAGGGTGTGTTTCTATGCTTATGTCTTTGTGTGTGTCTGTATGTTTTTGTATGTGAGTGTGTGTATGTGTGCTTGTGTGTGCGTGGGTGTGTTTGTATGCGTGTGAATGTGTGAATGTGTTTGCTTACGGTTGTGTGTTTGTGTACATATAAAAGGATGGTAGAGAATAGGTAGAGATAGGTAGAAAGAGGGGTACAAGGTGAAGGTTGCATTTTATGGATCGGGTGTTTGTAAACAGGACAGTTTGTAGGATAAGGATTCCACAAGGTCGCTCTCCACCTAATGTTAATGAACAGTCGCCGGGGACACGATATCATAGCTGTATAACGTGGGTGTTTTACTGACTTGTAACTCAAGTGAGTTATGCAGTGATTCGAGATTGCTTAAGTAAACAATATTGCATATAGACTTGCAACAACAAATCTGACCGGAGGAAGGGTGGACGAGGAGAAAATTAAATTGGCTTACAAGTGTAAGATCACGCCCTTAAAGGGGAGGAAAGGGGGTTCTTTAATATAAAGTTAAAGATCATTGGACTAAAGGAATCATACATCACTGCAAAACTTACCTAGGACCTAAATTTTTTACAGAGAAGACTAGATTATTATTAATATTGGGTATGGTGCATGCCTGGGATTGGAACCTGTTCGATCTGGCGCCTGGGTCAATCATGAAGACTTGGAGCCTTACCAATGTAAAAACCACGCCATAAACCATTGTATGTTTTTGTGTTCCATGAAGCAGGGAAAATTCTTATGAAGCTTCACTAGTATGTGTCAACCGTTTGCAACAACTTCATGAGTCCTAGATTGAAGTCAGCTGAATGTAATCTCAGTTCTGATAATTGTGATATTGTACAGGCATTCTCTCTATCATGGCTAACACCCTTACTACTGTGCACATAACCTATGTAACATACCTCACAGATAAACAACTTATCATCTTAAAAAACAATAAATAAATAATATAAAAGAAAACATCCTCCATTCAGATCTAACAGAGACATATTTTCTAATAATGTAATTTTCTTAATTATGCATTTATCCTCCAGGAAGAAGACATCAAATACTATCTGACAACTTTTCTTGATTTTGTTATTGGAAAATATATCATCTTCAGATCTTGGTAGTAGTGAGTTTTTCAATTAATTTGCAAACAATTTATATATGTATTACAATATTTTGTTTTCAGTTGTTGGAATATTTGCATATTTAGGTTACCGTTAATTTGATGACATTATCCATCGGAGGATATTCCTTTTCAACCTTGTTTTAGCCCGTTTATACAGTAATATTTTAATAGATACTTTCTTGTGTATGTATGTTTATCAAATGTGTATTTCCAGATTTTTTGTTATATACCAAAGCGCTGTAAGAGGTAGTTAAAAGGGATGGTCGGGACGACCAAGTGGTAGCTGCCGAGCCCTATAATAGGCTGGTAAATGATAGGTAGAAACAGTTAGAAAGAGGGATAAAAGTCGAGGGTTGCATTTTTATGAATCGGTTGTTTGTAAGCAGCAAAACTCGTAGGTGAACGATTGCACAAGCTCGCTCTCCACTTAATGTTCATAAACAGTCGCTGGAGATCAGATTTGACTGCTGCATGACGTGTATATTTTCCTGACTTGTAACCTAAGTGAATTATGCAGTGATTCGAGATTGTTTAAGTAAACATATTGCATATAGACTCGTACCAACGAATCTGATTAGAGAAAGGGTGGACGAGGAGAAAATTCAATTGGATCACGAGTGTAAGATTACGCCCTTAAAGGATAATCTTAAATATAAAGTTAAAGATAATTGGACTAAAGAAATCATACATCACTGCAAAACTTACCTAGAACCTAAAATGCGTGTTCTCGTGAGGAGTCACTTAGTGTACCCTAGAGAACCAAGTGTAGTAAAATTCGTGAAGAAAGGAAGGGAACATTTAGACAAGTTTCATTGCCCAATACTAAATATTAAAACTGAAGGAATAGAACTTTAAAAGTGGGAGCAAAAATAGTGGTGAAAATCGAAATTGAAATACATATATTGTACTTAATTCCTTAAGAGAATCCTCTATTTCATCTTAAGCTCAATGTATAGTAATTCATGAAATGACCTGTGCAAGTAGAGTTAAAAGACAGGCGAGGTTCAAGACTTTAACATTCAATTTATGATGTTCAAGTATGTATCATTCCTGGCTACATACTGTTTCGTACGAAGTATTTTCACATGCTTTTCTAAACCGACCGTCCATGTAAAAAAAATGAATAAATAAATAAATAGAAAATAGATAAAAGGCAACTAGGCTTGACTTGGTAGACTGTGAAAAATGCAATAAAGTTGTAAACCAAATAAATATCTGAAATCGGTGGACTACCGTTATCACTTCCAAAGCCGAGGTCGACAATACAAACTCAAATCTTTTGAAGTTTCACTTTTGCTCTGCAAAAGCCGATTCGTAAGGTTTATCTAGAATACCATTAGACGGTTTGACACAAAGTCAAAAACCTTAGTGTTGTGTTTATACAAACTCTGAATTGTTTGTCTGAAAAATGTGACCCTCAGAATTTACTATGTCTACCAACAAGTGAATTCATTCAACTATGTGAACCCACTCGTCTTTGGAAGGTTGTTTTCCTCGAAATAAGTTTACCTCTTCAGCAGATATTTTGGGAGAATGCATACATCGTAAACTGCTGAATAATTTCCAAGTACCATGACCATCTGACAAGAGAACAGTATTTCCATTTCACAATTAGACACAATAATGAATCACAATCGAAGCCAGTGGGCGAGTTCTCGAATTTTCGTAAGCCACCATTGGCATGCATAGTCCTCCCTTTCTGATCACAAGGAACACCTGCATTGGTTCTCAAGGACGTCTCGTTCCTCGGCACATATTTGTTTCTTGATAACAACGACTAAACGAGTTCGTGGTTCTGCTTCGCAACACAAAGGGAACTCACGCGACTTATCGTCTTTACAAGGCTCTACCGGTCTCCACCACTTTGTTTTTCCTGGAGTCCGAGCCCCCTTCCATCCCTCCATCTTATCCCCAGCAAAGAAGGAAAAGTGCGAGAGAAAGAGGAAATGAAAGAATGCGAGGAAGATTACATGAGAAGAAAATCCAGGAGTAAAAAAAAAAAAAAAAAAATAAAAAAAAAAAAAAAAAAAAAAAAAAAAAAAAAACTTGGAGGAAGAAGAAGAAGAAGAGGGAAAGGGAAATAGCAAAGGTAACAATAGAAGCATAAAAAAGCAGAACAAGAAAGAGAAGAATTTTGTTTTATATCTATTGACAATAACCAGCGCTTTCATCCATGGAATCAGTATCGCAACGACGAGATGTAGTCAAAGAAAGTAGTAAAGGAGGTATTTTAGGAAAGCAGTAGAAAGAAGAAAGAATAGAAGTTAAAAGTGATCAGCCTTCTTTTTTGAGTAGGGTTTCATCTCCGTTTATAAAAAGGTACAACATGACTCTGGCCAATAGAGTCTCTGCAATAATGTCTTCACAAAAGTTTCCATTCAATACTTTCCTGGAGAGAAAGAGAATGAAGAGGAAGAGGAAGGGTAGAAGAAAAATAGGAGAAAGAAGAAGAGGATAATTAGGAAGAGGAGGAGGAATGAAAGGAGGAGAGAGAGAGAGAATGAAGAGGAAGAGGAAGGGTAGAAGAAAAATAGGAGAAAGAAGAAGAGGATAATTAGGAAGAGGAGGAGGAATGAAAGGAGGAGAGAGCGAGAGAATGAAGAGGAAGAGGAAGGGTAGAAGAAAAATAGGAGAAAGAAGAAGAGGATAGGTAGGAAGAGGAGGAGGAATGGAAGGAGGAGGAGAAAGAGGAGTTAATGCAGTAGGATGGGGAGTAGGAGAATTAATAAAACTCAGAAGGGAAAGCTCTGTCGTATAGCATGACCAACACAAGACACCCGATACCTCGGGAGTAAAAAATTACTGATTGCATTAGGCACGTTCCCACGCCTTCTAGACAGAAGACGAAACCCACTCGGAGAGCCAGAACTGAACGAAAGAACAAGCACGTCAACGCATACACAAACGAACGAACGCAAGAACGAACGCACGAACGAACGCACGAACGAACGCACGAACGAACGCACGAACGAACGAACTGGCGAACGGACGGACGAACGAACACGATCAGAGGCCGGAACACCAAAGTTCGGTTCCGGGACAAAAACGCACACCGAAGAGTCATTAGGGCGAAAAACAAAGAAAGAAATCTTCGGTGACAGCAACATCCTTCCTATGTTGGCCGAAGTGCAAGTGCTGGATATCTTGTAGGGGCGAAAGGTGAAAGGAAGTAGTAAGTGTGAGATTTAGATTGAAAGTAAGAGTTAGAACGGAAATAAAGGTGAGGTCAAGGCTGAGAAGACATTTAATCCCTTAAGAGCGAAGTTTTTAACCGTGGTGAATAAAATCGCTTGACGTAAGCCAGAACTAAGTATGAAAGAACGTTATTACACCGAAGGGTTAAAAGAAAGAGAGAAATATGAAAATACTCGTAGATATGAATGTCACTGTAAGGAACAGGATATGGATGAGAGTTACAATGGCAGATAGTTTGAGTGAGGCTGAATGTGAGGTTGAGGGTGAAAGTGAAGATAAAGATTAAAGCAAGGATTGAGGTATGGGTGTGTGAGGGTGAGGGTGAGAATGAAGGCGAGGATCAGGGTGAGGGTAAGGTTAAGGACAAGGTTGAAGTTAAAGCTAAGGGTATTGTCATTTGTCAGTAGTAACCAGTGATTATATTTTTGGGAACAATAACACGTCGAAGAGGTGGAATTATACAAGTGGTAAAGAAGTGACTGGAAGGGAAAGTGTAAGGGGAAAGATAAACGTAGGGGTAAGGATAAGGATAAGGGTAAGGGTGAGGGTGAGGGTGAGGGTGAGGGTGAGGGTGAGGGTGAGGGTGAGGGTGAGGGTGAGGGTGAGGGTGAGGGCGAGGGCGAGGGCGAGGGCGAGGGTGAGGGTGAGGGTGAGGGTGAGGGTAAGGGTGAAGGTCAGGGTGAGGGTGAAGGTGAAGGTGAGGGTGAGGGTGAAGGTGAAGATGAGGGTGAGGGTGAAGGTGAGGGTGAGGGTGAGGGTGAAGGTGAGGGTGAAGGTGAGGGTGAAGGTGAGGGTGAAGGTGAAGGTGAGGGTGAAGGTGAGGGTGAGGGTGAGGGTGAGGGTGAGGGTGAGGGTGAGGGTGAAGGTGAAGGTGAGGGTGAAGGTGAGGGTGAAGGTGAGGGTGAAGGTGAGGGTGAAGGTGAGGGTGAAGGTGAGGGTGAAGGTGAGGGTGAAGGTGAGGGTGAAGGTGAGGGTGAAGGTGAGGGTGAAGGTGAGGGTGAGGGTGAGGGTGAGGGTGAGGGTGAGGGTGAGGGTGAGGGTGAGGGTGAGGGTGAGGGTGAGGGTGAGGGTGAGGGTGAGGGTGAGGGTGAGGGTGAGGGTGAGGGGTGAGGGTGAGGGTGAGGGTGAGGGTGAGGGTGAGGGTGAGGGTGAGGGTGAGGGTGAGGGTGAGGGTGAGGGTGAGGGTGAGGGTAAGCATTAGCTGGTAAAATTGAGAGTTGTAATGCCAGAGTGAATGTAATAGTGATAATGACAGTAATAGTGATACTGATAGTCATAATTGCAGTGATAGTGATAGCAATAGTGGTGGCAATGGTGATAACGATAGTAACGGCTACAGTGACAATGATAGTGAGAATGAGAGTGATAGTGATACAGCGAGCGGTAGTGATATTGATAAAGATGCTGCAAATGGTAGTGACGGTGACAATTACAACAACAGCTGTAATAAGCGTTGCAGTGGCAGCGACAGAAACAGAGGCAGGTGAAGTGAAAGTGAGGAGGAGATCGATGGTAAGGACAAATGGTATGTATAGTTGGTGTAGGATAAGGAAGACAAAGACTCCAAGCAACAAGTGTGATTGTGCCTTTGGCTGAGCCTCCTGAGGGTGCTGCTCTTGGGTAATGTCACCGCAAATCGGTCCAAGTCTCCACTCAAACTCGTCCTGCCGTCCGTCAGACCTTTTCTCTCCACTCTAAGACCATTCTTTCCACTCTCACCCTCATCCGAATCCTCCTCCCTGCCCTCTGTGCTGTCTTAATTTCTCTCCTCCCCTGTATGTTCTCCTTTGTTCTAATTTCCACGTTTTAGCATGAAGTCACAAAGCAAACTATTTGTCTCTTATGCTTTGTGCATATGCATGTAGTACCAGTACTACTGTACAAGGCATATCTCTACTGTCCTTTATACCAAGAATACGAATAGGAGAAGACTAACCTGTACTGAGATGAATATCTGCCTAAAGTATATGTGTTTTCAAGTTTAGTGTGTGTCATATCTTGACCGCATCAAAAGAATGTCATAAAAGAAATAACGATGGACAGTTTTGTAAAATGCTGGTAAG
>NC_134796.1:12476145-12478645 GCF_046742065.1 Oratosquilla oratoria | reverse complement strand
CTTTACTTATCGCAACGCCCACGACTGCTTATTAACAAACGTACAGCCACCAAGAAA
Source organism: Oratosquilla oratoria (assembly GCF_046742065.1). Taxonomy (NCBI): domain Eukaryota; kingdom Metazoa; phylum Arthropoda; class Malacostraca; order Stomatopoda; family Squillidae; genus Oratosquilla; species Oratosquilla oratoria. The sequence goes on along the minus strand of NC_134796.1, from coordinate 12,478,588 downwards.
GCGGTGTCCCTTCGCCGGACCGGGCTTGAAAAGATCATAACCTTCTTGCCTTTAAAGGTGGCCCACGTTGATTCAAACAGGACATAATTATCTTTACATACATTAAGGTCACCCCATTACCTTATGGACCACCAAAGGAGCATTTATGATTCGCTGTTCGTGATATTTGCTGTGGAGCTATGGCGTGATTGGCTACTAATGTAGTATGAACTGAGTGATCATGGGTACATAGGTTGTGGGGGACATAAACTTTACTGCTTTTCACAATTTGATGAGTCGTTTTTCTCTTTGGTGTGTGACGGTTCACAATTTCAAAGTAACATAATAGAAATACAATACTTCTTTTTCTATTCTTGAATGAGAAATAACTTGGGGAAAAGAGAAAGTTGAAGAAAGTTAGAAGGAGACCAAGATGGACGAAGAAAGGAAGAGGGTAGGAAGGTTCAACATTGATCCAGACCCTTCCCTGTTGCTTTTCCTTACTAAGGTAGCTTTAGAATTTTGCATTGCAAATTAATGTTTGTTTATTTTCAACGAACTAATGCCAGGCGACCTTAGTCAACAGGAGGAAGTTTCTGTATTTTCCATTAATACTTTGCTGATCATTGGATATTTTGAGAGATTTTGAGCTACCTAATGTCGGAATATTTTACTCGTTTTAGACCAAATTCTTTTGTCCTCACATGGAAAAATTTACCTTCAAAATTCCTTTTATGCATGCATGTATGTATACATATATAAATGTATGTGTATTTGTATGTATGTATGTATGTATGTATGTATGTATGTGTTTATGTATGTATGTATGTATGTGTTTATGTATGTATGTATGTATGTATGTATGTATGTATGTATGTATGTATGTATGTATGTATGTATGTATGTATGTATGTATATACGTATGTATGTATGTATGTATGTATGTATGTATGTATGTATGTATGTATATATGTATGTAGGTATTTATGTATGTATGTAGTATGTATGTATGTATCTATGTATGTATGTATGTATGTATGTATGTATGTATGTATGTATGTATGTATGTATGTATGTATGTATGTATGTATGTATGTATGTATGTATGTATGTATGTATGTATGTATGTATGTATGTGTATGTATGTATGTATGTATGTATGTATGTATGTATGTATGTATGTATGTATGTATGTATGTATGTATGTATGTATGTATGTATGTATGTATGTATGTATGTATGTATGTATGTATGTATGTATGTATATATGTATGTATGTGTGTATGTATGTATGTATGTGCAAAGTAGACCACTTGGAAAAAAGAAACTAATGAAACAAAACAGTTTCGTTTTCTCCAAGTGGTCTACTTTGCATAAGTGAACATATGTACCCGTGATCTTATTAGCATGTATGTATGTATGTATGTATGTATGTATGTATGTATGTATGTATGTATGTATGTATGTATGTATGTATGTATGAATGAATGTATGTATATGTGTGTTTATGTGAGTATGTATGCATGTATGTATATGTATGTGTATTCATGTAAGTATGTATGAATGAATGTATGTATATGTGTGTGTGTGTATGTATGTATGTATGTATGTATGTATGTATGTATGTATGTGTGTATGTATGTATGTGTGTATGTGTGTATGTATGTATGTGTGTATATATGTATATACGTATGTATGTATATACGTATGTATGTGTATACGTATGTATGTATGCATGTATGTATGTATGTATGTATGTATGTATGTATGTATGTATGTATGTATGTATGTATGTATGTATGTATGTATGTATGTATGTATGTACGTACGTACGTATGTATGTATGTATGTATGTATGTATGTATGTATGTATGTATGTATGTATGTATGTATGTATGTATGTATATATGTATGTATGTATGTATGTATGTATGTATGTATGTATGTATGTATGTATGTATGTATGTATGTATGTATGTATGTATGTATGTATGTATGTATGTATGTATGTATGTGGGTATCATGCATATAGGTAAGCATGCATACGTAAGGGCATGAAGGCAGTAGAAGTCGCTAGGAGTACGCCTCCATATTCCTCGTCTTAAAACCAAGGTACAGAGACCGAGGCCTAGCAAACATTGCCGGCCAGAGTGACCCTTCTAAACGCTACGAATGTTACTCAGTCAGCCCATCCCAGGATTTATACGGTGGCCTGACTAGCGACGTCATCACAAGCTAGCAGCAGCCAAAGCGCTAGTCAGTATAAATAATCATATTCCTATTCACATCGTCACACCTACACACAGTACAGATAAATATGATACAATAAATAATGCTTAAAAGACACCTTAGAGTATGTTAGCATGTGTATATATGTATATATATGTATATATATGTATATACATATGTATATATGTATATATATATATATACATATATATATGTATATACAGTACATATGTGT
>NC_134796.1:12470131-12475645 GCF_046742065.1 Oratosquilla oratoria | reverse complement strand
GAGTATGTATGTGAAAGCCTTTTTTATCGTATATTTCATATTGGTGAACAAACATATATAGCGTGGGTGCATCATACATTTACATCATGGAATCCCTCTAATTATCCCTCTAAATACTCTGTTTCACTTTATGAAACAATTCTACGTTTAGAACCAATGAAATTTTATATGTTATTTGATACCATCTATTTAATTATATAAAAATTTATGTACGTTAATTAATTGTAACTTGTATATAAATTATAAAATCTTATAGTGATACATATTTTTGCAAATATTGATAATAATTATTGCTCCACAACAGTGCACATACATTATAAAATACTCCAAATATAGCAGGAATTACATTGAATGGTTTTATGAATTTATGTTAATTCATAAAAGATAATCAACAATTTTCATCCAGTATGTAAATATCTTACAAAAATATACTCCTGAATCCAAAATCACCAGGTGTGAAAATATGTTCATTAGATTTACAAAATTTGAAAACCTCATACCAAATAGGTAGGAAATAGATAGATATTAACTGAAAAATGTAACTTTATATTATATATCAGACCATGATAAACACACTGGTATAACAATTTGTATGAAAGTGGCAGTTGCCAACAAGTTTATTAACATAAACATCACAATTGAGGACGGAGCCTTTGCGAAACGTCGTAGTAATAAAGGCTTCGTCCTCACTTGTGTTGTTTATTTCGATAAACACACACAGACAAAAACGATTTCGATCATGAGTTTACCACGTTATCGAAGACCAACGTTATCACGTTATCGAAGACCAACGTTATCACGTTATCGAAGACCAACGTTATCACGTTATCAGCGTTACCACGTTATCGAAGACCAACGTTATCACGTTATCAACGTTACCACGTTATCGAAGACCAACGGTACGGTACCGCTGGTACAAAACATGAGACAAACATTTCTGCACCACAAGAGCATGGTACGTAATTGTAACTAAAAATAAATAAATAAATAAATAATAAATATATGAATAAAAAAAATCGTAAAAAAAAAATCATAAAAATGTCTAAGTGTTACGACATGGCTTTTCCGCAAGCTTTTTTTTTTTTTTTTTACCATCATAAGTGTCGTTTACACTAATTCTTTTTTACCTATTTCATAATATTCCTATGGGAAAATGTAGACTTTAGAAATCTCCTTTTACACGTTAAATAACCGATTTTTTTAACACTATAGACACTCTTAAAATGTCGTACCACTGACATTCTCTTAAAATAGAATCACCTCTAATAAAAGGTATGTCCCTGTTTTCACTTTGATAAAAATGTATGATCATCTTTTTCCGTCGCCAGATGAGCCACTAACAAAATTGTAACTCAATATACGAAATTTCTCCGAAAAGATTGTACTTACCATACCCACTTTTAGATATCTTCATCTATCAACTTTGTGCAAAAAAGAAAGAAAATCGAATATATAACTGTATATACATGCATATATGTGTGCACACAGAAACATATATACATATATATGTATGAATATTATATCCTCTATATACTTGTGTGCGTAAGAATATCGCTGATATAACCAGAGATTCACAAAGAATTCTATAGTTATATTAGAGATGAAAAGGTTATTAGGAATGACTTTGGCCACTTATTATCTGCTGACGGTCAACTTGAATATTCAAATGAATGAATGTGTGATATTTTGAACAACTATTTTAGTTCAGTATTCGTAAACAAAGCACCTTAAGGTGAACTTCAAACTTAAACCTGTGAAATGTCTAAGGTAAAATTACTACGGTAAATATAACAAAAGAAAAAATTAAAAGGTGTATAGAAAAATTCAAAATTAATAAAACACCAGGTACCCTTTGTTCATTAATCAATCTGGACGTGCAACGAAGAATTATATGTTGTTTGGGTATCAGGTTTCTCAAGACGCAATAAGCTTCTTAGTGTCCCTTATTTCTTTCTACCTTTCATGATACTCATTTTTTTCTTTTCCGTTTATTTATATGCCTCTCGAGAGCATCTGTCTGCCGCTAACCTGTCTGACATTCTGAGGCTCCTTAAAGATTTTCTTTTTCTTTATACAAATCTTATTCATCTAAGTGGAGATGAACATCGTCAAAAGGTCTTGATCAATACTTTTGACTTAGATTCACTACCTGCACATTTTGTCTATTTACTCATTTGACTGTTTACTTATTTATCTGTCTATTTATTGATTAACGTTAAATGTTTTAAACAGGTAATAAGGTTCACTATAAACCCACTATTGGAGAAATAATAACGGAAGTACAGGGAAACTGTATATTTCGACTACTATCTGTAGTCCTCTTCAGCAGAATGCTGAAGAGGATTACAGATAGTAGTAGAAATATACAGTTTCCCTGGACTTCCGTTATTATTTCTCCAATAGTGGGTTTATAGTGAACTTTTACAAATGTGTCATAACAAACAAATTTCCAAGGTAATAAGGTGTCAATGGAGTGAAACGGATAACTTTCCTTCCTCTCTTCATCGTTTATTTTCCTTTTCGTTGTTCTGTGTACAGATTTGTAGCCAAATGTCATGCGTACTGGTGTAGCGTTAAGGACTCAATTTATCTAATTCATCTGGTCATTTATTATCATCAGCCTATCACAAGGAATTTGATTTGTGCTTTGACTTAATTTTGAACCAGCTAACAGTGTGGGAGGTTTGTCATTTCTGTAAATACTATGGTAGATGCTTGACTAGCGTTGCTTGAATATTGTTTTATGTTTACTTTGATAATCTCTAGTTTTAGGCATTTTTTTCCAGTTTTTGCAGACATCGTAGATTAATAATTTTCTCTCTTTCTCTCCTTTTGCTTATTACATATGTATACAGCTTTTTTTATCTCTACCGTGATCCACTATGCTATATAGAGTCGTGAGGATTTCGGCTAGTCCATACACTTTGTGTGTGTGTGTGTGTGTGTGTGTGTGTGTGTGTGTGTGTGTGTGTGTGTGTGTGTGTGTGTGTGTGTGTGTGTGTGTGTGTGTGTGTGTGTGTGTGTGTGTGTGTGTGTGTGTGTGTGTGTGTGTGTGTGTGTGTGTGTGTGTGTGTGTGTGTGTGTGTGTGTGTGTGTGTGTGTGTGTGTGTGTGTTTATGTGTGTGTATGTGCGTGTGTATGTATAGGTCTGTGATTGAATGAGTGTTCATTTTTTAACCAGTTTTTCAGCAAAAGAGAATAGAGAAACAAAGAGAGAACGAGGAAGGGCGGGAGAGAAAGAGAAAAGAGGAAGATAGTATGAGAAAAAGAGAATGAGAAAAAGAGAAAAAGAGAAAAAGAGAGATAGAAAGAAAGAGAGAGAGAGAGAGAGAGAGAGAGAGAGAGAGAGAGAGAGAGAGAGAGAGAGAGAGAGAGAGAGAGAGAGAGAGAGAGAGAGAGAGAGAGAGAGAGAGAGAGAGAGAGAGAGAGAGAGAGAGAGAGAGAGAGAGAGAGAGAGAGAGAGAGAGAGAGAGAGAGAGAGAGAGAGAGAGAGAGAGAGAGAGAGAGAGAGAGAGAGAGAGAGAGAGAGAGAGAGAGAGAGAGAGAGAGAGAGAGAGAGAGAGAGAGAGAGAGAGAGAGAGGAGAGAGAGAGAGAGATAGAGAGAGAGAGAGAGAGAGAGAGAGAGAGAGATAGAGAGAGAGGAGAGAGAGAGAGAGAGAGAGAGAGAGAGAGAGAGAGAGAGAGAGAGAGAGAGAGAGAGAGAGAGAGAGAGACTACAGGACTTCACTGGGGGTAAATTAACCTTTATTTTTGTAGGCGTATATCTACAAGTTACTATTCCGAGAACTACATTTGACGTATACTCCTTCGCGAATTTTCTTGAATATTTCGAACATTTGGCTCAGTTTCGTGCCGTTACGAGATGAGTTGTCAGTTGCCAGTTAGTCATTAGATATTAGTATATATATGGCGAGGTGAGTTCTGTTCATTTTCGTAACAAATTTGGAAGTTTTGGTGTAAAAGAGTGGGTAAGAAAGCTTTGTTTAAGCGGTTTCATTTGTATGTAATAAACATTTTTAACTTAAATGCTTTGAGAGTATATGTAGGATTTCAAAGAAAAAAATAAATTACCAAGACCGTTACTTGGTCAATGGATTTACATACCTTGCGAAGAATAATATGCATTTACACATATATTTTGAGTCAAAATGTATGTACAAGCAAATCAATGAATGAATAGATGAACAAAAGAATAAATAAAAGAATAATAAGTAAATGAATATATAAATAAATTAATATAAAAATTCAACACTATATGATAAATAAAATAATAAAAATAGAATACTAATACATAGGCAAATAGACAGGAATAAAACCGAAAAGCTCCACGATCCTGAATGAGATAAAATGTATTTATGAATACACATATACATGTGAGTCATCAAAAATCACCGTATTGATTGCGATAAACCCAAACTAGTGTTCAACTCCAGTTGTGGTCTCACGAGTTAAAGACTTGAGCCCACCTTAATTAAAGAATGTCCAAATTCTAGCATCTCCAAAGGATATACATATATATATATATATATATATATATATATATATTTATATATATATATATATATATATATATATATATGTGTGTGTGTGTGTGTGTGTGTGTGTGTGTGTGTGTGTGTGTGTGTATGAATATATATACATATATATATCACATATATATATACAGTACATATATATTAGACTGGCGCAGTTGTATAGGGGTGGTTTTTCATAATATTAATTTCATTGGTCTCACCCATGGAAATTGTGAGGCTAGCTATAAAAACAATTGTTGCCAAATTTGAGGTATGTTGAACGAGTTTTAGTAGTGCCACAAAGCCTACAAAATTTGAGGTTTGTCAGTTTTTCCACACTACCCTTGAGGTAACTGAAAAAGGCGCTTTTTTTTACGTGGTATCCCCAGGAGGCCTATTGTACAGTGTTTTGCAATTAACTGAGTTGTTTTTTATTATTATTCATTCATGCTTTTCTTCAATGCATGTTTTGTTGTATTTGAAAATTTATCTCTGTGATCTTCAACAACCTGTAGAAGGTATTGAAGCTGATCTTCATTTTTGGTAAGATGATTATTGTGCCTCTCAATCAAGGCTATAGCTCTCTCTGCATTGTCATTGGTGACATTCATAGCATTAGTATATTCTTTTGCAGCTTGAGAATCACTTTGCTCATTCTATTCAGACGGGTCTACTTCTAAGAAAGAGGAATCTAAGGCCAACTTTGTAAAGAAAAGTCTACTGAATTCAGTCACGAAGTCAGCTAAAGTTTTATCTGAGATGCTCACTTTTTCTCCCAGTGAGTACCGTTTTTCTGGATGCTGTGAGCCAGGCTTCTGCAATGCCGACGCCATCTTTCTCTTGAAGGATGGAGAGATACCTTCATCCATGAAAGCAAGGGACACCAATCCTTCACTTAGATACCAAAGGTGACGACCAAGAGCTCTGCTGGCCACAAAAGCAAGTTCCTTATCTTCACATATCTGAAGACTTTGCAAGTACTCTAAATCCTTGCGAGGT
>NC_134796.1:12452631-12455131 GCF_046742065.1 Oratosquilla oratoria | reverse complement strand
TTCAGGGATGGAATGGGTGGAAATGATTTTATGCCTTTTCCTTTTTGGCTACCTCCCTTGTAAGGGGGAAAAAGCCTTGGTATATGTATGTATGTATGTATGTATGTATATATATATATATATATATATATATATATATTGACATATATTTGCAGAAGTATGTCTACGTCTGTTTACATGTATATGTGAAGGTGTACATGAGTAACATATATTCTTTGATTTTAGATGGAAAACTACGGAAAAGTTTCGTACAATGTCTCCTGATATTTTTTCTAAATTTATGTAAATATTTACACTTATGAATATGCAGTAATATCATAGTTTCATCTGAATCCATGCACACTCTCATTACACATCAGTGGACACTCCATGTGTTCATTTCTCTATTTGAAATGCATAAAAGATTCGAATTTATTTGTCAACATTTTTTTTAGGTTAAATTCATGTCCCAATATATTGTTTACAGTCTGTTAGGCGTAATCTTCTTTGCTATTTCCTTTTTCTAATTCAATTGTACAACATGGATACAATACATCATATTCTTTTCACCATAGTGTTGTTAATATAAAAAACGTGATATCATCTCTTGTGATTGTTATGTACCATGTCACCCTTCTCTCTCTCTCTCTCTCTCTCTCTCTCTCTCTCTCTCTCTCTTTCTCTCTCTCTCTCTCTCTTTTTCTCTCTCTCTCTCTCTTTCTCTCTCTCTCTCTCTTTTGTATTATATTGGCAGTCTCTCTACTGTTCTCTTTCTTTGTATATCTTACTAGTGATATTTATTTTTTTATTATGTTAGTTGCTGCTCCTCAAAGTGTGTATATATATATATATATATATATATATATATATATATATATATATATATATATATATATATATATATATACATATATATATATATATATATATATATATTTATATATATATATATATATATATATATATATATATATATATATATATACAAGGTGCCCCACCAGAGACTACTAAATAAAGTCAAAGCCCATGGCAGAGCGGGGTAGGTGTATGAATGGGTAGAACAGGGATCAGTGACAGCGGGTCACTATTAACGGTGTAAAATCTAAATGGGGAAGTTTTATTAATTATATTCCCCAGGGCTCATTTTTTGGGAGGTTCTTTACTGCTCATTATGTATATAACATTGACAATAGGATTAGTTGTAATGCTAGTAAGTCTGCAGACGACCCTAAAACATGACGCCAAATTAGGTCAGATTAATACGCCGGGATACTGCAAGAAGATTTTAACAATTTTTTCGCATGGTCGGTGAAAGGGCAAATAAACCTCAATATCTCAAAGTGTAGTGTGTTAAATGTAAGTTTACAAAACCTAGAAAGGGAAAACTGAATGCCAGAGATTTGGAAGTGCTAGTGAGTCCTGAACTTCTTTCCAGGAAACAGTGCATTAAAACCAGAAACATAGCTAATAGAGAGTTAGGATTAATTGCTAAGACGGATAGATATTTATCAAATTCTATATGACGTTAGTGAGGCACATCCTTTACTATGCGATACAGTTTTGATTTCCGTCATATATAATGGATATTAATTCACTAGAATCGGTACGAAAAAGAATGACCAAAATGATACATGGGCTCAGAAATATACCTTACGAGGACAGGGTCAGGCAACTTAACTTACACTCTCTGGAAAGACGTAGAGTTTTAACAAGTATAGAACAGACAAGTTAATCATATCAAAACAACAGGACAGGACTCGCAATAATGGGTTTAAATTGGACAAATTTAGATAAGGAAATGGGTGAGTTCTGATTTACCAATAGAGTGGCTAACGAATGTAATATACTTGAGTAACAATATAGTGAGCGCCAAAACTATTGACTATAGGAAAGTTAGATAACTTTATGGATGAGGATGATAGGTTGTAATGGACAGAAAACTGGCTAGTATAGTCCTTTTGGTCTCTTAAAGAAATACCATATGAGGACGAGGGATTTATTGCTACCACGTTTTGCTTGATACAGCTTTTACAAGTACCTACTTGTGGTGCACATAACCGATATTAAATAATACATACGGCTATACACATGAAAAAGCCATAATAAATCAAACGTCATAGAAATAAAAGCTTTCGACAGACATGTCGATAATTGCCATTTTCATACACTTATGGTCTCTTCCAGTCTCCTTCATAATCATATTCTTATATATGTGTATATATATATATATATATATATATATATATATATATATATATGTACATATACACACGCACACCGGTATATGTGCATATACATATATGTGTATATATATATATATATATATATATATACATACATATACTGTATATATATATGTATATATATATACATACATATATATATATATATATATATATATATGTGGTGAGTTAAACACAAAGAACAGTTGGAGTTTTATTCACTGACGTTTCGTCCTTACCAGGACATTCTCAAAGTACATACAGTTTTAGAAAATTAACAGCTTATATAATCCATCCTT
>NC_134796.1:12437631-12447631 GCF_046742065.1 Oratosquilla oratoria | reverse complement strand
GTACACCGCAAGGACTCGAACCTTTGCCTTAAAGACTGCTTTTTATGAAGCAAAGGCGATAGCATCTCTGGCTTTATGTGCCACAATGATTACCTGTGCACAGAATAGCATTTTTTTGTATGTAAAATCCAAAAATAATATCCAATTTTTCCATCACCCACCGGTTTGTGTTCCACGGTATGTTACGTAACGTGTGTTACGTGGGATGTATTTCAATCGAGTGAATGCAATACTGAGCTTGGCAACACTGCATGAGATTGTTAAGCGTTTTTAGCCAGTCTGATCTTCAAATGAATCACATATATGGAGTCAGGGAGATCTGAATGATCTTGTACGTTTTGTCCCAAGGAAAACAATAGTCGTATCTTATATATTTTTGTATGCAGAATCCAAAAATAATGCTAATTTTTTTTCCATCGCCCACCGCTTTTGTGTTCCACGGTATGTTACGTTACGTGGGATATATTTCAATCAAGTGGTTGGCGACACTGAGTTTGGCAACACTGTGTGAGATTGTTAAGCGTTTTCAGCCAGTCTGTTCTTCAAAGGAACCTCATTTATTGAGTTAGGGAGATCTGAATGATCTCGTACGGCATTTGAACTTGTCAAAAAAACAATCTGAACTTCTTACTTCCGGGTTAAAAAGCTGAAATCTTCTCTAGAAAGAATCCAAAGTTAGTTTTTATCGTAAGCAACATTAAGATTTTGAATAGTTTTTCTCACTTGAGGATGGTGTAGTGTTACAATGATATATACTCTGTTATTGAGGAACTTAACCACAAATATGACAAGAATGAGTGGCGCTTGTTAATTGACATATGAGAGTATGAAGTTTCTATTGCAAAAAATTAAGTATGAAGAACATAATTGGAATATCTGTGGTGACCTAAAGGTTGTGGCACTTTTACTAGAAATGCAACTAGGTTACACAAATTGAGTGGGACAGTCGGGATAAAAAAAAAAATCATTATGAAAAGAATGTGTGACCAAAATGATCTCGGAACCCAGGAGAAAAGAATGTTGCCAATCCTTCTCTTGTTGGTTCAGAGAAAATTTATCTACCTTCTTTGCATTAAGCTAGGGTTGGTGATTTTTTTTTTTTTTTTTTTAAGGTATGGATAGAACTGGCAAAGGATTCCGTATTTGAAAAATAAGTTTCCTATATCAAGTGATGCAAAAATGCAAGAATACATTTTTGTTGGGTCACGGATTAGGGAACTGTTGAGAGACTAGAATGTTGATGAAGAGTTAAATGACCTTGAAAAAGCTGCATGGCTGTCATTTAAGAAAGTTTGCGCTGATTTTTTGGAGGAATCATAAATCAAAACACTATTCTGAAGTTGTAAAAGAACTACTGACTACTTGTAGGATACAAGGCCTTGAGATGCAATATGAGCCTAAAAATCCACTTCCTACAATCTCACATGGACTTTTTCCATGGAAGTCCTGGCACCGTCAGTGATGAGAACGCTGCGAGGTTTCACATACTCTGAACATGGAAACCCGGTATCAAAGAGAGTAAAGCTCTTCAGTGTTGTCCGATTACTGTTGTACACTAAAGAGGGATCTCCCAGAAGCGAGATACACTCAAAAGTATACATTTCTACATTTTAAAGGTAAGTTTTATTCAAATATCAGACTCATTTATAAGTTATAATGGTTTGAAATTTAATATGCTATCAAAGAAAAAATATGCCTAATAGAAAAATTCTGAAAACATATTTGAAATCAGCAGAAACAATTCTATCACCTTCAACTCCTTTTGGTTGTGGGACAGTATTTTAATCAATTTTGTTGACCAGTGTTATTTGTCGGACTATATGAATATGGTCAGTGGTTGATCTATTTTGCCTAAACCCACATTGATATTCAACGGTCTCCTATTCTACGTATGGCTTAAATCACTTCAACAGGATTCTTGCACATGCAATATACAATACATAAAGAGGTTTATTCCACTATAATTGTCCCATTCTTGTTTGCTTCCTTTTTATAAATTGGTATAATTATTGATTTTTGCCATCTTAGTATTTTTTCTTTATTCTATATTACGGAATCTATTTGGGTAGAGCTTATAGACAAATATAAGAAAGTTATTATTGGCGTCTTGTATAGACCTCCTAACCTCAGCATTGAGCTGACTGATTCCCTGATTCATGAAATTCGCAGAGCGTCCCAGTACAAAAACGTTGTAATCATAGGAGATTTTAATTATAGAAACATTGACTGGGAAACTTTAAGATGAGATCAGGAAACGAAGAAATTCCTAGATGTGGTGCAGGATAATTTCCTAAAACAGGTGATTACCGATCTTACGAGGGGAAAAAATAGTCTGGACTTACTTTTAACTAATAATGAGCACCTAATGAGTAACGTAAAAGTGGGAGATAGTTTACACTCTAGCGATCATCAGGAAATAAGATTTAATATTATTTGGGAATAATTAAAAAGTACGAAAAACGTCCAAATACCAGACTTAAGGAGAGTAAACTTTGACAATATAAAAACCTATTTGAAATTGAATATAAAATGTTATACGGACGTTTCGGACATTGTCGGCGCGGTCAGGTCTCAGTACATGACCAGGGCTCAGGTCATGATCAGGGGTTGGGTCACGGAGGGTAATATGCATACCTTGGGTCAGGTCAAATGGGGCGGGGCTCAACAGACAGGTCAGCGATTTGGATGAAATGTATAGCAATCTAACTGATCTAATTATTAATACACAAAATAGATTTATTCCCCTGAAGTCAATACAGAAAAATAGTAATACTCCCAAATGGATGACGGACATATTGAAACATGAGATTAGAATTAAAAGAGGACTTTACGTAAAAATAAAAAACGGGGAAACACACCTTAGATCAAGATATAATGAAATGGCAAAGCTTGTTAAAAAGAATACACGTACAGCGAAAAGTAATTATGAAATTAAGATTGCCAGTCAAGCAAGATCCAACCCAAAGGGTTTCTTTCATCTCTATAGGAAAAAAATAAAGAAAGAATAGAACCAATTAAAAACGATGAAAATGTCATGATAGAATCGTGGGAAAAATGAATGAAGCGTTTAGCAATTATATTCTTTCTGTGTTTACTAATGAGAGGTTAGATATAGTACCTGACTGCGATCCGATTTTTAGAGGGGATGAAGAAAGTAGTCTATCTAATATCAGCATTAGTAAAGAAGAAGTAGTCCAACAGATCGAAAGACTTAAAGCTACAAAATCCCCGGGTCCAGACGAAAATTTTTCCGAGAATGCTTAAGGAGTGTAAAATTGAAATCTGCGACCAGTTAACTGAAATAGTTAATAAATCGGTGGACACTGGTTTTGTGCCTACTGCTTGGAGGCAGGAAAATGTTGTTCCTATTTTTAAGAAGAGAGATAGATCATCTATATACAACTACAGGCCAATCAGTTTGACATCAGTTATAGCAAAAATGCTTGAGTCAGTACTGGTAAATAGACTCAGAGAACACATCGAAAGACATAATTTAATTCGTGATACACAGCATGATTTCTCCTAGGGTAAGTCATGTGTGACTAATCTTCTATCCTTTTATACTAAAGTATATAAGGCGTCAGATAACAATGATAATTACGATGTTATTTACCTTGACTTTAGCAAAACGTTCGACAAGGTGCCACACCAAAGACTACTAAATAAAATCAAAGCCCATGGCATAGGAGGAAAAATGTTAGAATGGATTAGAGCTTGGATTAGTAACATAAAACAGCAGGTCACCATATATGGAGTAAAGTCTAGGTGGGGCAATGTTACTAGTGGGGTCCCCCAGGGCTCGGTTTTGGGTTCCTTGTTGTTCATTATGTACATAAACGACTTAGACGATGGGACAAATAGTGATGTTAGTAAGTTTACGAACGACACTAAAATAGGACGCCTAATTAGGTCAGGAGACGACGCAGAGATTCTGCAGGATGATCATCTCAAATTGTCCACATGATCGGTGAAATGGCAAATGAATTTCAATATCTCTAAGTGTAGCGTGTTAAACGTAGGGCTACACAACCCAGAAAATAGATACAGCTTAGATGACACGCTTTTAGAGAAAACTGAGTGCGAGAGAGACTTGGGAGTTCTAGAGAGTCCGGACCTTAAAACCAGGAAATAATGCATTAGCGCCAGGAATAAAGCTAACAGAGCACTAGGTTTCATTACTAGGACGGTTACAAATAGAAGTGCAGAGGTAATTATCAAACTCTAGCGATAGTTAGACCCATCCTTCACTATGCGGTACAGTTTTGTCCTACAGAATGGACATCAATTCACTAGAATCAGTACAGAGAAGAATGACCAAAATGATACATGAACTCAGAAATTTGCCTTCCGAAGAGAGGCCTAGGCACCTTAACCTATACTCTCTGGAAAGACGCAGTGTGCGGGGTGATCCAATAGAGGTGTTTAAGTGGATCATTGGCTTTAACAAGGGTGATGCAAACGAGGTCATCATATTTAAACAACAGGGCAGGACTCGCAGTAAGGGTTTTAAACTGGACAAATTTAGATTTAAGAAGGAAATAGGCAAGAATTGGTTAACTAATAGGGTGGTCGACGAATGGAATAGACTTAGTAACCATGTAGTAAGCGCTGAAACTATCAGGTGTTTTGAGAATCGATTAGACAACTTTATGGATGGAGATGACAGGTGGTAATGGATACGGAGCTGCCTAATGTAGGCCTTGTGGTCTCTTGCAGTTTCCTTCACACTTATGTTCTTATGTTCTTATTTCTTTCATAAAGATATAAATTTCTTTTTCACTATTTCTTCCCCATTTTAGCAGTTCTGCAGATATTTTGGTACAACCTGGGGCTTTTCACTTTTTCCTTTCTCTTAAAACTATACCTGTATATATATATATATATATATATATATATATATATATATATATGTATACACATATATATACATCCCTATACCTATACATATACATATACATATATATATATATATGTATATATATATATATATATACATATATATAAACATATATATATACAAACACATATATATACATATACATATATATATACATGCATACATACATTATATATATGTATATATATCTATGTATATATATGTATATATGTACATATATATATGTATATATATACATATATATAAATATATATATATGTATATATGTATATATATATATATATATATATATATATATATATATATGCAGAAGTAATTATCAAACTCTAGCATTAGTTAGACTCATCCTTGGCTATGCGGTACCAGTTTTGGTGCCCATGTTAAAGAATGAACTTTAACTCACAAGAATAAGTACATGTATATATACATATATATATATATATATATATATATATATATATATATATATATATATATATATATATATATAAGGACCAGACGTCAGTGAATAAAACTCCAACTGTTCTCTGTGTTTACCTCACCACCCTTCCAATCATTTGTCTTCCATACATACATATATATATGCTGTCGTATTTAATTCTACATGCATCAAAGAAAACCTGCTTCCTTACTTCACGAATATACGATTCCACGACCAAGCAGTGCAGCAGAGGCGATCCACCCTCAATTTCCGAAGAAAGAGGGTGGAAGAAGAGATTGAAGTAAAGAAAACAGAACTAGCTAACCTCCACTCGGAACTAGACCTGTGTCTTCAGCAGTATGAAGACCTCGCAATGGATCCTGACCTGAAGCTTAGAACTTTACACTCACTTGAAAGTGCCATTAATAGTCATTTTCAGGTTGGTAGAACGAGAATTATGAAGAAGTTGTCGCGACTATATGGTGGTACTTTAGCTATCCCTGTAACTTCAGACAGCTTCATCAACTTGTCAAGTGAAACGCTGACGGACGACCAGAAAGAGTTCCTTAATTTAGGTATCAACTGTCATCAGATGCCTAAATTCAACCGGACCAACAAGAAGGTTGAAATTGCGATCCTCTTTGAAGACCTGTGCCTACTAGAGAAAGAAGGTAAAATCTCCATCAACCCAGATCTTCAAGAAAATCTACAGAACGAGTGCACCAAAACTCGGCACCACCATTCTAGCCAGCTTCTTTCACCCCGTTTAAAAGAAGCCGCTAAACAGTTACGGGAAAACAAGCGTATTGTGATTAGAAAAGCGGACAAGTCGTCTTGTTTTGTGATCTTAGACAGGGAAGACTACATCAGAAAATGTAATACCATCTTACAAGACCATTCTAAGTTTAAACTAATTACTCGTAACCCTGTAGACAGTGTTAAAAAGAAATTGAACAAATTAATTTCGGGAGTCAATGCTCAAGTTGGTGGTTTTAAATTTGATAAAATTACAGGAGATTTTAACCCCGGTTATTTTTACGGTAACGTAAAAACCCATAAATTGTCACACCCACTTAGACCCATCATTTCCCAGATTCCAACCCCTACCTACAATGTGGCCAAGAAATTACATAATGTGATTTCCCCCTACATCCCAAATCCTTATTCCCTCCGCTCATCTGACGAGTTCATTGATATCTTGAGACTTAACAAACCTGAAGGCTTTATAGCTTCGCTGGATGCGGAAAATTTATTCACTAATATTCCCCTCATTAGAACTATTAACATCATTCTCCAGTATGTGTACCAACACCCTGTACTCCCACCACCCCCTATTCCCATGGAAACCATGAAAGAAATGTTAACTATTTGTACAACTGAGGCCCCGTTCAGATGCCCCGAAGGTAAACTGTATGTACAGACCGATGGGATTGCAATGGGCTCGCCCTTGGGCGTTTTATTTGCTCAGTCCTTCATGTCACATGTGGAGGAAACAACATTTCTCGCGAGTGAACTTAAACCCAAAATATACTGTAGATATATTGACGATATTTTCGTATGTGCATTCTCCAGAGAGCACCTGGAACAATTAAGACTGCGTCTACAGGACATTTCGGGTTTGAATTTCACAGTAGAAATGAACACAAATGGTAAACTTCCTTTTCTTGATGTCCTGGTTGATTCCACCTCTACTAATTTTATTACCAGTGTTTACCGTAAACCCACCAACTTAGATAAATGTATGAACGGTAACAGCGAATGCAGTGATAGTTATAAGAAAGGTGTTATTAGAGCATACGTCAGAAGAGCTATAAAAGTATGTTCGTCCTGGGAAGCACTACATGCAGAACTCCAGCATGTACGACAAATGCTCACCAATAATGGTTATGCTAACTGTGATTTTGACCGCATAACCAATAAATTACTGTGTGAACTTGGGTCCAACCAAAGCGCCAATAAGCCTAATTTTATTAACGTTTTTTATCGTAACACCTTCAGTGATGCCTACAAAAAGGATGAAAAAGCAATCAAGGACATAATTAAGAAAAATTGTCACCCCACTAAAGAGAACCATGAGATCCGAGTCCTTATATACTATCGTAACCCTAGAACCTGTTCAATGGTGATGAAAAACAACTGTAATAGTCGAGCTGACTTTACATCTAAAGCCAACGTGGTGTATTCATTCAAATGTCCAGCCGAGAATTGCACGTCTCGCGATACCACATACGTCGGGCACACCAGATGTACTCTCAGCCGAAGACTAACCTTTCACCAACAGGACGGAGCGATCAAGGACCATTATTCAAAATATCACAATAGAAATATTGACAGAGACACCTTAGTTCAATGTACCAAAATTATTGCGTACAGTGAGGACCCTAGAAGGTTGAAACTCTTGGAGGCATTCCACATCAGGGACTCTGCCCCCACTATAAATATCCAGTCGGACATGACGTCCAGCATTAAACTGTACAGTAGCGCTAACCTGAGACATCGCTACATTGAGGTCCCCTCTCCCCCTCCCCCTCCCCTCCTACCCCCCACTCCCCCTCCCCTCCTACCCCCCACTCCCCCACCACTCAGACGATCCGCCAGACTCCGTAATGGGAACTCGGATAGCAGTTTATGTATTTAAACCTTTCTCTCTCTCTATAATTTGTACTTTCCTTATAGACGTAAGTAATAACTCTTGTTATATATCTTTTGTTCTACCTGTTTATTTGTATTTGTATTTTTGTAATTTATTTTGTAACTTATATGTACCAACATTTGTATTCATTATTGCAGAAATTATGTCAATCCTGATGATGTCTCTTTGAAGACGAAAGCTCGAGAATATTAAATGGAAAACTTTGGAGAACTTGTATCAGCTCACCCTACAACTGGAAAAAAGTTGATAAGACAAATAGAAAACATTAAGAAAAAGTTTAACAATTGTCAGAATGCTGTCGTATTTAATTCTACATGCATATATATATATATATATATATATATATATATATATATATATATATACATATATATCTATATATATATATATATATAAACAAATGCAGAAGTGATTATCAAACCCGATCTAGCGATAGTTAGTCCCATCCTTGACTATACGGTACAATTTTGGTGCCCATCTTAAAGAATGGACATCAGCTTACTAGAATTAGTACAGAGGAGAATTATCAAAATAATAAATGGACTCAGAAATTTACCTTACGAAGAGAGGCTCAGGCAACTTAACTTACACTCTCTGGAAAAACGCAGAGTGCAGAGTGATCAAATGGGTGTTTAAGTGGCTCAAAGGCTTTAACAAGGGTGACGCAATCAAGGTTATCATATTATGACAACAGGGCAGGACACGCAGTAATGGATTTAAACTGGACAAATTTAGGTTTAGAAAGGAAATAGGCAAGAATTGGTTTAATAATAAGGTGGTCAACGATAGTTGTGGATAGTCTCACTAAGCATAAAAATATCACTATCAACAGAGCAGACAAAGGTGGAAAAAATTTCATATTGAACCAAACAGATCATGATAAGAAAATCAGTAAATTCCTATTTGACACTGGAACATATGAACATTTAACCAAAAATTCCTTCAAGAGTACTTATACTGAATTTAACAAGAAAGCTCGGAATTTTTTAGGAGATGATGTATTCAACAAGATGCTAGTTATCATTCCACAGCTGCCTAGCTTTTATGGACTACTTAAGTTTCACAAAGAAGGAATTCACCTCAGACCCATCATTTCCAACAGAGGATCCTGTACTAGCAAAATCTCCAAATGGCTTACGAAAATATTATCATCTTTCATAGGCAGTTTTTCTGATTCACATATCAGGCATTCAAAAGATTTTATTAAAAAAATTAAAAGCCAAGACAGCCACGACAATAGCAAATTGTTAAACTTAGACATAGTCTCATTATTTACCAACGTAAATGTAGATGTCCTTAGTTTCTTGGAAATCAAATTGCATACATTCCAAAACCAATTTCCAATTTCTGTTGCACAAATTATCAAATCAACCCGATTATGCATTGATACCAATGTAATTGCTTTCAAATAAAAAGAAATTACAGACAAAAATTTGGATGCAGTATGAGGTCCAATCTCTCTCCAGTACTTGCAAATTTGTACATGGAGTTTTTCGAGACTGTCATATTACCGGACATCAAGCCACCAAAGATGTTTTGGTACAGGTATGTGGAGGACGCCTTTACGGTATGGAATGAAAAATTGGAATCTTTTGAAAAATTTCATGCCAAATTGAATATATTAGCATCAACAATAACATTTAGAATAGAATGGAAAGACAATCACAAATTACCTTTTCTCGATATTTTGGTGATTAGACGTGAGGACCAACTGTCCTTCATAGTGTATAGAAAACCTACACATTCAGGATGCTATCTACATTTTTTCATCCATCACCTAGGCAAAATTAAATACAGTGTAGCTTCGGGCCTATTTCTTAGAGCCCTCAGAATTTGCAGTCCACCTTTTTTAGAAACTGAATTAGCCAGAATACATTCCCAGCTTACAAAAATAGGTTATCCAGATTGATTCCTTTAAAAAGCGCTCAGTGAAGCCAAAATGAGTTTTTACAAAATTAATCCTAACTCTAGTAATAAGTTCGTTTGGGATAAGAAATGTATCATTCTACCTTTTGATAATACAATACAT
>NC_134796.1:12425131-12427631 GCF_046742065.1 Oratosquilla oratoria | reverse complement strand
TATACATATATATATATATATATATATATATATATATATATATATATATATATATATATATGTATACATATATATATATATATATATATATATATATATATGTGTGTGTGTGTGTGTGTGTGTGTGTGTGTGTGTGTGTGTGTGTGTGTGTGTGTGTGTGTGTGTGTGTTTGTGTGTGTGTGTGTGTGTGTGTGAATGTGATATATGTCTTAGTAAGGATATGTATACAATTATGTATACATATATATACAGTTATACACACACACACACACACACACACACACACACACACACACACACACATATATATATATATATATATATATATATATATATAAGTACATACACGTACATAACCATGCACAAATATAGATACATATAGGTATATTATGCGAGTGGTGTATTTGTGCATGCAAACATACTTGTAAATGTACTTGTCCATGCATATGTATATATATATATATATATATATATATATATATATATATTATATATATGTATATATATATATATATATGTATATATATATATATGTATGTATATAACATATATATGTATATATATATGTATATATATATATATATATATATATATATATATACATATACATGGACAAATACATTTATACATATATAATATATATATATATATATATATATATATATATACATATACATGGACAAATACATTTATATATATATATATATATATGCATATATATATATATGCACAATGTACCAGTATATATATGTATACATATACATATATATAGTATATATACAGTATATATACATGTATATATATATATATATATATATATATATATATATATATATAACTATTTACTTCATGTACTTATATATGTATGTGCATGTATGAATGTATATGATAATTTATACATGGTTGAGCATCACTACTATCATCATCATCATCATCATCATCATCATCATCATCATCATTATCATCATCATCATGACCCCTACCCCTACCATCATCATCATCATCAACCCCACTTCATGGTCATCATCATCGTCATCATCATCATGATCACCACTGTCATTATCGCGCAGATACAAAATTGCTAAGAAGAATTGGTTATGGTAATGATACTAGTGGTTACAACACAAATGCCTCATGAACTTACTTTGTTCAAGCCCACTTTGTGTTCCACTCTTCTTGGCGGTCGAGACTTCTGTCTTTCGATAGATTCGCCTGTGGTCCGTGGCACCCGCGGGCGTGGCGAGATGTGTCAGGGAGACAAACACCAGCAGCGCCACCGCGGCCGCTGAGACCACTCCGAGAGGTGAAGACTCACCCATTGTCCGAGAATTCCCTTGATCTCTTCCCCGGGGATGTAAATAGCAAGTAACAAGAACCTCTTTCCTTTACTTTCTTTCCTTTTGTTTCTATTTTCCTTATTTTCTTATTACTTTATTTTCTTTGTTTATCTGTTTCATTAATCCTTTTTTTTTCGTTATTCTATCCTTTCTTATTTTCTTTTCTTCGTTACTCTTCTCTTTCCCTCTTTTATTTTTTTCTTTCTTCCCTTCTTTTCTCTCTTCACCGTTTCGTTCGCTTCTCTGTCTCGCTCGTTCTTTCACCTAATTGAGATGGATTTTCCTCGGGAACAAAAAATAGGTCTCATATTTTCCGGTCGATTGTTCATGAGGAAGCTGCAGACACTCAGATGGGCTTTGAATTAACGCAAGATGCACGCACGCACTTTGTTAGTTCACACTTACCCCACAAGATATTCCGCTGTGGTCAAGAAAACGACAGGGTCAGTTTTCTTAGTGTTGTTATCACAGAGAGAAGAATAGGTAATCGCAAGTTTGTTCTGTTCTGTCGCACATCTGGTTTAATTACTCGCTCATCAAGATGTACAGTAATCAGCGAGTCGCACTTCCTCCTCCTTAACCACTCCCCTCCTTCATCACCCCTAAAATTTCTACTTAACTTTTTTTCGTTGCTTTACGCGCGATTTCTCGTATTTTTGTGCTCTAACAGGCTCATCCTGTTTAGATTTGGAACGTTATCACGCAACTGATATTAGAGATTGATCTTATCACTTATGCACATGATTACCCTCAAATCCTTTTCGTCTTTCCAGTTCACGTCACGATTTGCCTTCAATTTTTCTTACATCATTAACATGAGCCAACACTATTGTTTTCGTCATCGTCTGGTAACACCATTCTTGTATCTATTTCACATAAAATTTTGCTGCAGAATGTTATTCATTTGTACACGTCACTCTGTCAACCTAAACTAGCTTGAGTTGTCTCAAGTTACTCGTCAGCTGTATTCTTGTATCCTGACAGCTCCGAATTTCAGTCCTGCGTTTTCCTAAATTCGTCAAGTGTAGCTGCTGTGAGCTGTCAGTCTGTCAGCTAATACGCTTTCTCTCTGCAAGCGTTAATTATGGGCGAAGCACTCCTTCCTCCTAATTAAGACATGAGTTATCATATGTGGGGTTCCCTCTTGCGAAACATATCTTTAT
>NC_134796.1:12387631-12415131 GCF_046742065.1 Oratosquilla oratoria | reverse complement strand
GACCCAACTTCATCTAAACTTTCCCCCGAATAGCACCCTCTCTTATCACCAATTTCACCATCATACTCATATACAACCAGGATAAAATCCTCTATACAGCAACAAAATACATTACCACACACGAGAGTAACCGCTACAAACCCCCATTCTCCCAACAACAATAATAAATAAAGAAAACTTAACGAGCCCTCGACCTCCTCTGACCTGACTGCCTCTCCGACCACTTCAGCACGATCATTGCGGGGCGAGCGTCCGCATTGAATGAGGCAACATCGGTCGCGGCTTCGAGATTGTATCTCACCTGTCGCGTTTATCTGTTTATAAGTTTATCCATACACACACACAGTTGAGGGCATGGAACACGAAGAAGCGGAAGAAGGACGTAAAAAGGAAAGAGAGGAGGAGTAGAAGAGAAATTGGGAAGGGAAAGGAAGACATAGACACATATGTACAAGCGCGCGCGCACACACACACACACACACACACACACACACACACACACACACACACACACACACACACACACACACACACACACACACACACACACACACACACACACACACACACACACACACACACACACACACACACACACACACACACACACACACACACACACACACACACACACACACACCTCTCACACACACACACACACACATACACACACACACACACACACACACACAACACACCCACAAACACACACACAAACACACACACACACACACCACACACACACACACACACACACACACACACACACACACACACACACACACACACACACACACACACACACACACACACACACACACACACACACACACACACACACACACACACACACACACACACACACACACACACACACACACACACACACACACACACTTTTTACCTCAGTCCTCTAATTTTTCCTTGTATACTGATCCATACATAAATTCCTTGTCTGACCGAACTCCATTATTCCCATATGATCAAAAGCATTAAGTGATGTTTCATTTACAATCTTTTAACACTTATTTCCTTACAATATTTCCTATAACATTTCTATTTAGTATATTCTAAATCTTCCTGTTTCCGCAAATGCACCTCAGATAGTGTATTTTTGATGTTTTTTATTTCCCATGATATCCTCAACGTCTACAGCTCGTCCACATAAAGCAGCATTGTATCCACTGAGCTCTCCATCCTTTTCCTCTTTATTGTTATTGAGATCCTCTTTTGTTCTTGCGCCTTCTTTACCGTGCCTGCAGTTATTTTTACATTCATTAGCGTATGCACCATTTGCTACCAAGTTTACATTAGATTTATGAATACTTTTCCTTCTTCAAAGTCTTTTCCTTATGCTCGATTTCCAGTGGTCTTCTCTCTCGCTTCCCTCTGGATAAAGCCAGCTTCTGTATTTTGAAACAGACTAGGTTTCCGAATTCTATACTCACGTGTAAAAAGCAATTATAAATTAGTAACATAATTTAGGGTACATCATATCAACTCAGCGTTCCTACATAACCACCCAATCGGTAACAAACTTTTACAAAAAAAATAAAAATAAAATAATAATAATAATAATAACAATAGAATAAAATAAATAATAAGAAAAAGCTATGAACAATAATATGTATATTTTGCATTGCTTGAGTCATCCTTTTTTTTTTTTTTTTTTTGGTCAACGTATTTCATTATTTACTATATTCAACATGCTCCCAATATCCTTACCTTGTTTTCTTAAGACCCCTGATTCAGGACTGTGTATGATATCTACGATAGAGAGGCAATACGTACAACAGTTGACCTGCCACCTCACAAGCCATTGAAGCCCATTAAACCCTGTTTAACAACCACACTTACTTCTGCAAGGAGAAGACTTTACATATTCTTGCCCACTGTATACCTCACTGAGACGAGGTGGGAGACCAGACGAATGTACAGTATATCAACCGTAGTTCATAGTACATTTCAAAAGATGGTTACTCTGAAGTTCTAAATAAATATTATCCATGAATGTTATTGCTAGGGAGACAGAAGAGAAAGAAAAAAGACAAATAGGCAGATAGACAGAAAGACTAAAGGTAATCAGAGAGAGAGAGAGAGAGAGAGAGAGAGAGAGAGAGAGAGAGAGAGAGAGAGAGAGAGAGAGAGAGAGAGAGAGAGAGAGAGAGAGAGAGAGAGAGAGAGAGTGAGAGAGAGAGAGTGAGAGAGAGAGAGAGAGAGAGAGAGAGAGAGAGAGAGAGAGAGAGAGAGAGAGAGAGAGAGAGAGAGAGAGAGAGGAGAGAGGAAGAAAGAGGAAGAGGGGAGAGAGAGAGAGAGAGAGAGAGAGAGAGAGAGAGAGAGAGAGAGAGAGAGAGAGGAGAGAGAGAGAGAGAGGGAGAGGAGAGAGAGAGAGAGAGAGAGAGAGAGAGAGAGAGAGAGAGAGAGAGAGAGAGAGAGAGAGAGAGAGAGAGAGACATAGAGAGAGAGAGAGAGAGAGAGAGAGAGAGAGAGAGAGAGAGAGAGAGAGAGAGAGAGAGAGTGAGAGAGAGAGAGAGAGAGAGAGAGAGAGAGAGAGAGAGAGAGAGAGAGAGAGAGAGAGAGAGAGAGAAGAGAGGAGAGAGAGAGAGAGAGAGAGAGAGAGAGAGAGAGAGAGAGAGAGAGAGAGAGAGAGAGAGAGAGAGAGAGAGAGAGAGAGAGAGAGAGAGAGAGAGAGAGAGAGAGAGAGAGAGAGAGAGAGAGAGAGAGAGAGAGAGAGAGAGAGAGAGAGGAGAGAGAGAGGAGAGAGAGAGAGAGAGAGAGAGAGAGAGAGAGAGAGAGAGAGAGAGAGAGAGAGAGAGAGAGAGAGAGAGAGAGAGAGAGAGAGAGAGAGAGAGAGAGAGAGAGAGAGAGAGAGAGAGAGAGAGAGAGAGAGAGAGAGAGAGAGAGAGAGAGAGAGAGAGAGAGAGAGAGAGAGAGAGAGAGAGGGAAATTATAATGAACTTGGTAATTTTCAAAAATACTTAAAAGAATTCTTGGTACATTATTCCTTTGTTTAGAAGTCTGTTTTGATAAATTAGATATAGTTTCTAAATTCATACAAGTCACATTTAGACTAATTTTGTTCTTTTAGACTTATCTATTTTTTTATATTTTCATGTAAAGTTTCATCATAGTAAAATATATATTCATAATTTCAAAGTACTTTCCCAATCGTGCTCTTAATGGTTTTTTGGTGATTAATAGGTAATATGAGATTTGTTTTAATAATATAAATCCTTTTGCGTTATCAGTATACTAAATCCATCATTCTGCCACTGAGAGTCTGTAGAACTCTTCTAAAACATGTTCCGACAAACTAAACGCTGTACAAGAGATGCCAAGACATTTTTCCTTTAACCGTTTGTGATCGCAATTCTTTTCTTCTTTGGAATGAGTATCTGGAGTGCTCTCGTTCCAAATAAACATCTTTTAAATCTCAGGATCTCTCTTTTCTATACATACCTAAGATAAATAGACTACATCATCTTCCGAATTTGTTTTCATATAACGCAATAACTTTTGATTGTGAAGTAAGCGCTGAAACTATCAGTTCTTTTAAGAAACGATTAGACAACTTTATGGATGGGGATGACAGGTGGTGATGGATACGGAGTTGCCTAGTGTAGGCCTTATGGTCTCTTGCAGTCTCCTTTATTCTTATGTTCTTATTTTCTTAAGAACACACCTTCACGAGCCCTGTTTTGACTTGGAACAAGAACGCATTTCTTAAATTGCAGCAAAGTCTTTCACAGGAGGAATTTTAGCAGTAGAATAAATTTTCATCACGTCTACCCTGACACACTTGGCACTAAATTCATCGAAATCATGTGGTCTCTTATTAAAACGCTGTTGATTTTAAGATCGCATTAATAGCTTCGTTCGTTCGCTTGTGAGTGGGGCAAAAAAGTACAAACAAACAAACAAGTAAAGAGGTACACAAATACACAAGTAAACAAATGCACAAGTAAACAAGTTCACAAGTAAAAAAGTGCACAAGTTAACAAGTAAGCAAGTACGCATGTACAATAGTAAGCAAGTAGACATAAGCAAAAAATCAATTAAACAAATAAACAAGCGTACAATCAAACAATCAAACAATCAAACAATCAAACAATCAAACAATCAAACAATCAAACAATCAAACAATCAAACAATCAAACAATCAAACAATCAAACAATCAAACAATCAAACAAGCGAACAAGCGAACAAGCGAACAAGCGAACAAGCAAACAAGCAAACAATCAAACACATAACAAGTAAACAAGTAAACAAGTATACAAGTAAACAAGTAAACAAGTAAACAAGTAAACAAGTAAACAAGTAAACAAGTAAACAAGCAAGTAAACAAGTAAACAAGCAAGTAAACAAGTAAACAAGCAAGTAAACAAGTAAACAAGCAAGTAAACAAGTAAGCAAGTAAACAAGTAAACAAGTAAACAAGTAAACAAGTAAACAAACAAACAAGCAAACCAACAAACAAGTAAAGAAGTAAATAAGTAAACAAGTAAATAAGTAAACAAGTAAACAAGTAAACGAGTAAACAAGTAAACAAGTAAACAAGTAAACAAGTAAACAAGTAAACAATCAAACAAGTAAACAAATAGAATAAAATTAAAGATGTAGCGAATAGGGTATAGTTTTGTGCTTTGTGTTTTTTAAGTGAAATGCAGCTCAATGCATAAGGCTATTAACCTGCCAATGCTGGGTGTTTACTTGATGAATCTCATTCTGGCTGAGATTTGATGATTATATTCAGTAAAGATTAGTCTCTTTTGACTGAATAGGCTGTTATACATATTCTTGTGGTTGAGTTCGAATATTCCAAGTATACTAATCAATCTGGAATCTTCCATAAACATTTGATGCACTTGGTGTAATGAATCAATGAATCAAAACAATGCAAAGTATACCTTTGTGTTGACGTTTATTATGCTGATTAAAATCTACAAGCGATGGTCAGAATAAAATATGGAAAGCATGTGAAAAGGAATGATTTATTTATCCATATACTTATCTATTTTTTCTTTATCCGGTCTTCTGATTCGAGCACTTTGTTAATCTACTCAACAAGATTACGTTATACAATTAAAAGGACAAACTAGTTTACTGTCGTATAGATAAAAATAAAGAACTTCGAAATTATGAACAAGGTACTCGTAACGTGCGTCAAAGGATTACAAAGGCGGAGCATGCCGACAGGAGACCTTTTGGTCCATATCTAGGTCGGATGCGAAAAAAATCATAATAATAATAAAATAATAAATAAAAACTATAATAATGTAAATAGCAAATAAAATACATAAATAAATGCATAGGTATAGTTAAATAATAAACAAACAGGTAAATAGTAAATAATAATAAATTGACGTATAACTAATAATAAATGAAAATCAGACAGACAAATGATAACAAAACAAAAACAATTATTGTCATTTGAACCTGTTTTTTCTGGGTGATATGTTTCCTTTGGTCAGAGGGACGAGTTAATAATGATAACTAGATTACGACATCTCGTAATGAGGTAAACACTGTGAATCGTCCCGTTGTTAAAGAAATAAAGCTTGCTAAATTGTTCTTCAATGTGGGAAATTTTTGTTTTGATTCGAAGCAGGCTTGATTTACAAATATATATTCGAGGTCATGTACAACGTCGAAAAGGACTATTCTACTTGTTATCGTTTTCTTTTCATCTGCCGAGAATTAAGCCCCACATTTCTATACAATATAAACATGTAATATATATATATATATGTATATATATATATATATATATATATATATATACACATATATATGTATATATACATACATATATATATATATATATATATATATATATTATATATATATTTGTGCGAAACATATACTTTTTTATTCTTTATTTATTTATTTACTTATCTATTTATTTATTTACTTATTTATTTATTTATTTATTTCCTTATTTATTTATATATTTTCATTTATTTTTCATCATTATTATCTATTTTTTTATTTATTTATTTATTTTCTTTTTTACAAAAATCTCTGCAGGCAATGTTTTCTCTCAGAGTACAACCGAATGTGATCGTACGTTTTCGGACGCTAAACTACGGGCCGAGGCTCTCTGACTGAACAATACTTTTTTAAACATATCGGTCATGACCAGGTTTTCTTTTTTCCTGTTCGTGTTAACGATTTGCATTGTATTATTTCGAGTATATAAGTAGTATTTCCATGAGTTACCTGAAGAAGAAGAAGAAGAAGAAGAAGAAGAAGAAGAAGAAGAAGAAGAAGAAGAAGAAGAAGAAGAAGAAGAAGAAGAAGAACAAGAAGGAGGAGGAGGAGGAGGAGAAGAAGAAGAAGAAGAAGAAGAAGAAGAAGAAGAAGAAGAAGAAGAAGAATAAGAAGAAGAAGAAGAAGAAGAAGAAGAAGAAGAAGATAAATATATAATCAAAAGACATCGTTCGTGATTATTGATCTATCTTATTTCTATGTCTGAAATTGAATATTTCATCATATAATCTGAATGCCCTGTCAGATTCAAATGTTGCTGGCAAATTTTCAGTAACCTTTACGAGTCTGTGAGCTTCAGTGTGTCCAGTATAATCGAAGTAATGTCTGTCATCAACCTATTCTTCTATTCTTGTTTTTGTCGAACTCCTCCTCTTCTGTCGTTCACTTTCCACCCAGTCATAAGCTTTTGAATGACATTTTTCTTAACAATATGATTTATGAAATTAAAGTTTCTTTATGCTTGCAGTATTTGTTAGATTTTTCTTTGCATATACTAGCTTCAAAATGTATATCAATTACCTTTTTCACCTAAGATATTTGCGTTATCCTTCTCAAAAACTACATGTCAGCGTCTTCGCTGTTTTTGTTTTGTTTCCGAAATAGTCCGCCTCTTGTATCTATGCAATAATAGCAAAAGCACATAACATTTCAAACATCATATTTTTTACGTTTTTTTCGGAGTTTGTTGTTTGTTTTCTTTACTAATGCAATTCTCTCTTTGTTTTTAATGTCCCACATAAAGTACAAGATCATCCCATTACTTGATTATTGATTTTCTTTCTACATACATACATATATATACCAAAGGCTTTTTTTTCCTTACATGGTGGGTAGCGAAAAAGAAAAAGGCATAGAAACCACTCCCACCCATTCCATCCGCTACATATTCCACTCCCCTCCACCCTCCACCCTCCCTCTCATCTTGGCATCTCCTGGATGACGGGTCATCCCTGCATCCTGTCCACTGCCCTGGGTCAGAAGCAGTGTCGCAAGACACACCACATCCACAGCAAGGCCGCTTCATTAATTCGGCGACCCCCCTCTCCGTCCCGTCATGCAGAAAAGGAGAAGACGGGGAGAAATCCCTTCGGGCTGCGTCAAATTATTTCTCATACATACTTCCTCACCCCCATCCCCCACCCACTCCACCTTATGCATCACAACATCATCCATATACAACCATTTTCCTTTCACCCCTGTCCTCTGTCCTCTCCCGTCCTTTCTCAACAGACATTCCTCTCTTTTGCAATGCCCCTTTTACCCCATCCATCCATCTCATCCTAGGACGCCCCTCATATTCACTCCTTCCACCTATGCCTTCTACACCTCTTTTAATAATCTTTCTTCACTCACTCTTTCCATGTGTTCAAACCATCCTAATACTCTTTCATCAATCCTATCTCCCAACTCCTTTTCCACCCCTAATCTCCTCCTCACCTTCTCATTCCTCACTCTATCTAGCCTAGTAACCCCTATCATACTTCTCAGACATTTCATCTCAAACACATTCAAACTCCTCTCTTCCTCTCGTATGTTCCATGTTTCTGCCCCGTACAGTGCTGTTGGCACAATCTCTTCTTCACACAATCTCTTCTTAGCATCCATTCCCAGATGTCGATTGCTCATTACACTTTTTAATCCACCAAGGCATCTACTCGCTTCTCTCAATCTACATTCTACCTCCACCCGCACTCCTCTCCTTCCTGCCACATTCGCACCCAAGTATCTAAAACTATCCACCTCCTCCAGTCTCTCTCCCTTAATGCTCACTTCCAGCCTACTGTTACTCTCTCCCCTTGTACATCTCATCACCTTACTTTTGCCCACATTTATCTTCAGCTTCTTTCTTTCAGACACCTTCTCAAACTCCATCTACAACCATCTCCAACCCATGACCCACGACCCTTGCATTCACTTCTCGCACCACCCATCGATGTATAGATTGAACAGCCAGGTCAACATAACACTTCCCTGACGAAGTTCCACCTTTACCTCAAACCATTCACTCTCCCCATTTCTAATCCTGACACAAGCTCTACTACTCTCGTAGAAAACTCTTGACTGCTCTTAACAGCTTTCCTCCTATCCCATATATCTGCAGTATTTCCCACAGTGCCTTCCTGTCTACTCTGTCGTACGCCTTTTCCAAATCCATAAAAGCCCAAAAAAATCCTTTCCTTTTCCTATAGCTTTCTCACATATCTGTCTTACCACAAATATCTGATCTACGCAACTCTACCTTTCCTAAAACCACACTGTCCTTACCAATTACTCCCGCTGCTCCTCTCCTATTCCTCTCAATCAAGACCCTCCCATAAGCCTTCCCAACTACACTCAACAAGCTGATCCCTCTGAACCTGGTACACTCACACTTGTCCCCCTTTCCCTTGTAGAGTGGAACGATACAGGCACTCCTCCAATCCTCCGGCACTCAACCCTCTCTTAAACAAACATTAAATAACCTCACCAGCCAGTCCACCATAACCGTACCTCTTTTCTTCAGACATTCTGCATGGCATCCATCCAACCCAGGTGCCTTACCTGCTCTCATCATCTTAACAACTGCCTTCACTTCATCTTTCCTCATTTCTCCTCCATTTCCCCACTCATCACTCTCATTTTCTTAGCGCTTCCCACTGCAACTACCTTTCCCTCCCTATCCTCCTTCATATATAGCAACTCCCTAAAATACTCCGTCCGCCTTCCTCTCACTGCCTTCTCTTCCATTATTATCTCTCCATCTGCACCTTTTACCTTTTCTTCTCTACTTGATTCGCCTCCTCTTCCTCTTTTAATTTCTTTCTAAAACATCTCTTTATTACTTTAAAAATTTCCTGTCATAATCTTACCCCATTTCACATCTGTTCTCCTCTTTGCTTCCTTTATCTTATGCTTAACTTCCCTCCTCTTTACTTAGTACCTCTCATACGATTCCCTCGTCCTAATTTGTAGCTAATCTATGAAGACCTGCTTCTTGTCTTCTACACCCTTCTTTGCTTCCTCATCCCACCACTCACTACTCTTCCGTCTACCGTCTGGGATATTGGTTGCATGTTATTGTGGCAAAGTAGCATGTAGTTGATTCTTTAAGGTCTATATGGGGCGCCCCTACGGACCAAAGCCACACATCATTTTGTCTGTGATAGAGAAGGTTCATAGAGAAATTATGACACTTTTACACTACGACTGTCCCTCCGTTATGCTATCCCCCAGCCCCTTGTTGCTGTCCTGTACCATTTCTCTGAATATTCATTTCCTTTTTTCGCCTACCCTGTGGTGGGGGAAAAGATTGCTAGCACTAAGTCTTCCCACTTGAGTCGTAAGAGGCGACAAAAAACGGGATGGGGGATGGGATTAGGAGTCCTGCTACATGTAGCCCCAAAGGGGACATTTCTAGAAAAAAAAAGTAAAGGCATAAGAAGATTGTCTATCTGCTTTGCAAATATTTTGTTGTCAATATAGCCTTTAACCTTATTTTTATTTTACTTGTAGTTGTATTGCTTATCATAAAGTTTGACTTTTTTACGTCTTGTATATTCTAGGCAAAGCTAAAATAACTTAGGAGGCAGTTCACACTTTTGAAGAACATTAAGCATGATGGATACCCATTTGCACAGCTGATATTGGAACTGTATAGCTACTGTTTGGTCTCGGCAGAAATATAATGAAAGTATATATTCTTATTAGTCTTTATGTTCTTCAGGTGATTCATTAATACGTCGGATTTGATGTTGTTCAAAGTAGGGGGTGGTGTTATTTTGCAAAAGTCATTCTTTCAATGCAGTAATACCCTAATATTATGGCCTAGGGTTACCTGAATCCGGAAATACCAACATTTGGTCCATGGGATCATCATAACCCCCCCGAACATAATATTTGAAAGTTGTCACCTTCAAAATCAAGCAAAAATATGAAGTTTATGTGATTTTGCATGATAAGCTATATCATTTTTTAGGTGCTTTCAGGAGAATTAATAAGTGGAACACAGTATATATAATTGTTTACAGGAACATAACACTATTTCTCTTTTTGCAGGTTGAATCGACATGGCTAGCGTAGACACGAGATCTCATTCCATGAAGACTGTGTGGTGTGGACTATATAGAGAGAGCAGAACTGGCAAACTGAGCTTCCAATTGGCAAAAATGTCATACAGAATATGCTCTACTTGTTGTGGCCAAAGCGGGCAGGCCAAGCTCAGCGTTCCAAGGATGCAGCAGCTAATCTGCTGGCATAGCTGGCTCAGGAACACTGGCTATTCTGCAATCTGTACGGCATCCACACCAGGCACATAAAGAAACACATCCTGAAGATGTACGGTGAATTTGACACCCTGATCCAGACACGGAAACAGCGACAGAGTGTCAGTTTTCAAGCGAGAGTAGTAGGCTTCAATGAAAGAATGAAACAGTTCATGGACGTGTTCTGCCAGGACTCTCAAATACGCAAGAAGATGGAACTGAAACATGGGGTGAAAAGGGGTGAAATAGAATTGGCCTTCCTTGAGGATCAAAGAACCCAGAAGGGAATGTATTGTGAAGACTTAGTGGACAGGAAATGGATGACAACGATGAAGCTTTGGAACAGGGATATGCAGAGCCTCAAGAGAATAAGAACTGAGTGTGAAAAGGAGAAATAAATCTGTGTCAGTTGCATCTTTTGAGGAGAGCGAACAGTCTCATTCTGGAGATGCTGGCATGGACACACACAACACCTAATCTGATGTCGAAAGATACATTTCTGCTGAAGGAGGTGAGGGTCCAAGTGTTAAGAAGCAGCGGACGGTGACAGACACAGTAGCTCAGCAACATGATGAATTGCGACGCCGATATCAGCACATCTGTGAAAGTATAAGAAAAGTCCTACCAGAAATCTGTGAGACTGTTGACAAAATGATGTGGCCACCTTGCTCCATGTTCAGGAACCAGACTCCCAAGTTTGTGTCCCAGGAAAGGTTTAAGCATACAAAGTATGATGAGGACGTCCGTAATGCCATAATCAAAATAGCAACCCCATTCCAATCACAGGTTATTAAGTTCCTGAAGATGATCCTTTCAAGTTGGCAACGGACTTTTAGAGGCAGAAAGGCAATATCTTTGCCTTTGGAGACTATGATCAGTCTGCACAGAATGCTGTCACTCAGATGGACCCAGAGAAGTTGAAGAAGGCACAAATTCACAACCTGAATGCAGAGCACAGTGTTGGATTTGTTAACTACTAGCTGTCAAGAAGAGGTGCCAAGCAGCTTAGTACTGTATCAGCAGCACAGGTCAAAGCCAAGTTGACGGATCTTATCGACGGGAGGCAATCAGGGTCATTCAGTGCCTATGGCAGTGTGGTCAGGAAAGGAGGAAAGCTGCCAGAAATCACGCTGGGGTATAACACAAAGCAAGGTAAACTGAAGAAACAAGGCCAGCAGGACAAAGAGATTACTAATATGGCAGTAGAAGGCGAAAAAACAAATAAACAAGGACTTGGTCAAGCTGAAAAGAATGGGAGGAACATTCACTTCAGCTGCTGCAGTAGATGAGTGTGTGGCAGACACTGACACCAACCATTACACAAAGGTAGAACGCCTGTACCTGGAGGTTCGCTATTCTCGAGACACGTCACCCTCCCTCCCAAAATCAACCGACCTATTTCGCCTTATGAAAGACCACAAGAAGCTCTCAATCAACACCTATACAGTGAACCTGAAACTCTACCTAAAGAACATTACCTCCAACGCAGAGGTGACAAAGAAAAACTTTAATGAGGCCATGGACATGTTCCTAAGTCACTGACTATCTGTTGACGGTGTTGGTGATCAATAACACTGAACACTCAAATTGAACACTATCGACACACATTCCGGTCTTGCTGTGCTTGATGTACATTATTGCTTGTCTCTAGGGAATTTGACGTCATTAATATTGAATTTTTTCTGTATTCTAGGTTCTTACCTATATTGTAAGGTAATTTTGAGTCAAAAACGCTTTTTGAGGAAATGCAACCTTTAAGGCATATGTATAAAGGGGTTAGGCTTGACTAAACAGCTTATGATTAGTATTTCCTCTTTCATACTGACTATCTTCATATTCTAAGGGGAGAATATATCAAAAAATGGTAATAACACTACCCCCTATTTCTTCATAATCTATGAAAAGAAGATATACATTGTGGTATTAGTATTCTTGCTTCGACTTCTACTGACCGGAAACCTGCATCCACACAGTAGCCAGTGACGGCCCTTCCTGGATTCCTATTGATTTAGCTAGGAAGAAATGTTGTTGCAGCATTGCGGGACTGTCACCAACTTCCTGGATCCCTCCTCTGATCCTACTACAAGCGCAGTGTCGTCCACAAACAACAGCTGGCTCACCTCCCCCTTTTCTCCATTTTCTTTAACCATCTCCAACACCTGACCCACTACCCTTGCATTTACCTCTCGCACCACCTTATCCTCGTTAACAAAAGTGGACAGTGAAAAAGATCTCGGCGTAATTATCAGTAACGACCTCAAATCATCCAAGCAGTGTATTTCACCCTCTGAGAAAGCAAATAAGATTCTGGGACTGATTGCGCGATCTTTTGATTTCAAAAGTCCATCACTCATTAACAAGCTATATAAATCGTTAGTTCGTCCACATTTGGAATATGCTGTTTCCGTATGGTCACCGAATCTCATTAAAGACATTGACAGACTGGAAAAGTACAACGGCGAGCCACAAAACTGATTCCAAATATCAAAAATAAATCATACGAAAATCGACTAAAAAACATGAATCTGTTTTCCCTAAAAAAGCGTAGACTCAGAGGTGACTTGATACAGGTCTTTAAGATTTTAAAGGGAATTGACAACATCAAAAGTGACCAAATTTTTACATTGAATGAGAATCAGACAAGAAACAATGGTCTCAAACTGTCCGGAAATAGATTCAATTTGGAAGTAGGTAGAAACAACTTTGCCAACCGTGTAGTTAATGAATGGAATAAACTTCCTGCACAGATAGTCCAATGTAGTTCAGTTCGAAGCTTTAAGAATCATTTAGATAAACACCTAAGTAAGATGCTGTAATGATTATAATTTATCTTATATTATTTTTGTTTTGTTATCATTTGTCTGTCTGATTTTCATTTATCATTAGTTATATGTCAATTTATTATTTACTATTTACCTGTTTGTTTATTATTTTAACTATACCTATGCATTTATTTATGTATTTTATTTGTTATTGACATTATTATAATTTTTATTTATTATTTTATTATTAATATGATTTTTTTTTTTTTTTTGCATCCGACCTAGATATGGATCAAAAGGTCTCCTGTCGGCATGCTCCGCCTTTGTAATCCTTTGTATAGATTGAACAGCCAGGGCGACATAATGCATCCCTGACGAAGTCCCACCTTTACTTAGAACCACTCACTCTCTCCATTTCTAATCCTGACACATACTCTACTACTCTCGTAAAAACTCTTGACAGCTCCTATCCCGTATATCTGCAGTACCTCCCACAGTACCTTCTTGTCTACTCTGTCATAAGACTTTTCTAGATCCATAAAAGCCCCAAAAATATCCTTAACTTTTCCTATACCTTTCTCACATATCTGTCTTACCACAAAAATCTGATCTACGCAACCTCTACCCGTCCTAAATCCACACTATTACTCACCAATTACTCCTTCTGTTCCTCTCCTAATCCCCCCAATCAAGACCCTCCCATAAGCCTCCCCAACTACACTTAACAAGCTAATCCCTCTGAAACTACTACACTCACACATGCCCCCCTTTCCCTTGCAGAGTGGAACTATACAGGCACTTCTCCAGTCCTCCGACGCTCTACCCTTTCTCCAACAAATATTAAATAACCTCACCAGCCAGTCCACCATCAATGGACCTACTTTTTTTTTTTTTTTTTTTTTTAGACATTCTGCATGGCATCCATCCAACCCAGGTGCCTTACCTGCTCTCATCACCTTAACAGCTGCCTTCACTTCGTCTTTCCTTATTTCTCCTCCATTTTCCTTACTCATCGCTGTCATTTTCTTAGCACTTCCAACTGCAACTATCGTTTCCTCCCTATCCTCCTTCACATTTAGCAACTCCCTAAAATACTCTGCCCAACTTCCTCTTACTGCCTTCTCTTCTATTATCATCTCTCCATCTGCGCCTTTTACCTTTTCTTCTCTAATTGATTTGCCTCCTCTTCTTCTCTTAATTTCTTTCCAAAACATCTTTTTATTACTTTCACATTTTTTTTTCATACTCGTACCCCATTTCACATCTGTGGAAGACACGAAGGGATAGCAGAAAAGAAGGGAAAAAGAAGAGGAAGAAGCGAAGGGGAAGGGCGAGGAGGTGAAGGAAGACGAGTGAAATAAAAAGAAAATGGAGAAGAGTTGGAGGCAATGGAGAAAGAGAACAAGGAAAAAAAGTCGAAGGAGGACGAAAAGGAGAACGAGGAAAAGGAAGACGAAGAGGACTAGGAGGGGGACAAGGAGGAAGAGGAGGAGAGGGAGAAGAAGGAAGGCAAGGAGTATGGACACTGTTAGAGGGGATTTACATGGTCCAACGGTTCGTCGAACGCGGTTCGACAGACACGTGTTTAAAGTGATGTGTCAACGTGTGAATGGGGTATTTGGTTGTCGAACACGTTGGTTAAACCCGAAATACCCCGTTCACACATCACTTTAAACACGTGTCTGTCGAACCGCGTTCGACGAACCGTTAGACCGAACAAGCAATGACTGTGCAGTCAGACTGAGAGAAAGAGAAAATCACGAAAAAATAACATGAATGAAAATGGCAAAAAATATAGGAACAAACGATGTAAAGGAAGTATATGAAACAGAAATTCATGAAAATTTATAAGAACGGGGAAAAAATGTAAGAACAAAGGATATGAAGAAAATGTATGGAAATATATAGAAATATGTCGGAAACTAGGTGGTTGGTGAGGACACTGGCTGCAAGTCTGATAATATAAAGAGAAAAAAATATAGCTGGTTGAATGACAAAAACAAAGAATGAGCGAGAAAAAAAAATGGTGAGAACAGGGAAATTTTTGGAGTAAAGAGAACTCAAAACACAAGAAATGACTATGCTACGATAGCCATAAAAAAAAAGTCACCTTGAAGAAACCTTAGACTAACTTGGATGGGGGAAGAACGTTGTCCACATGCAGATCACTGAACAAGTGTAGGCGGTGTGGGTTGAGTGTGAGATGTACTATTAGACCTAATGTAATTTATGAATGGTGACTGGAATAGGAGGTAAACTGGTAACAGCGAGGTTTGTAAGTAAGAGGCCAAACGCAGAGTATAAGAGTCCAGTATATTTGACTGGACTCCCATACTCTGCGTTTGGCCTCTTTCCTACAGTGCTGTTGCAGTCGTTGCTGCTTTTATTCAGAGGTTTGTAAGCGTGGAAAGGAGAAAGCATGGAAAGAGAGTAAGGGTTGAAAGATGGAAGATTGGGAAGGAGGAAGGGTGAACGGGTGGTGGATCTTTGGAGAGATGGAAGGTTGGCAGAGTGGAAAGTTGGAAGGATGAAAGGATGGAAGGCTGGGAGGGTGGAAATATGAAAAAGTAGACAAGTAGAAGTGTGAGGAGGTACAGGGTTGGAATAGTAGAAAGGTGGGAGGGTGGAAAGGTAGAAGGGTAGAAGAATGGAATAGTAGAAAGGAAGAAGTGTGCATAGGTGAAAGGGTGGAAGGGCACAGGGGTAAAAGGATAGAAGGGTAAAAGGGTGGAGAAGTTGAGGAATGGAAGGACGGGAAGGCGAGAGGGTGAGAGGGCGGAAGGTTGGAAGATTGGAACCAATGCACAATGCTGCGGCCGTTTATGTATAAACGTGAAACGAATTCGGTAAGGAGGCAAGATCGACAGAACAATGGGAGGAAACTGTGGACGTGGGAGGGGGACAGGAAGGTAGAGAGAGAAAAGAAGTAAAGGGGATAATGGAGATATAGAGGAAGAAAACAGAGTTCAGAGCACATAATAATATGTGTGTGTGTGCTGTGTGACACGCGCACACACACACACACACACACACACACACACACACACACACACACACACACACACACACACACACACACACACACACACACACACACACACACACACACACACACACACACACAAACTATTTCAGTCCCGGGCGGAAATCGAATTTAGACTAGTGGATTAGTGGTTACGAACGGTACCACTGCGCCATCAAGCTATGTGTGTGTGTGTGTGTGTGTGTGTGTGTGTGTGTGTGTGTGTGTGTGTGTGTGTGTGTGTGTGTGTGTGTGTGTGTGTGTGTGTGTGTGTGTGTGTGTGTGTGTGTGTGTGTGTGTGTGTGTGTGTGTGTGTGTGTGTGTGTGTGTGTGTGTGTGTGTGTGTGTGTGTGTTAGAGCGTTTCGTGACCTCAGCTAGAGAGCTCGTTATCAGCATAGACACCAGGTAGCGAATACCTGTGAAATCTATATCTCCGAATAGTGACAAGTGATTGTGTTATGTTTTTGTAATCGTATATGTATAGATGTAAGATAAAGTGTAGTGTTCTATTAATTTAGAATCAAAACAATATTCTGTTACTGTACTCCAGAGGTAGGAGTAATAGTATAAGGTAAGCAGAGTAAGCTTCGTGTATTTAGTTTATTTAGAGACCGCTTTGGTGTAGTGTTCTATTGATTTAGAATAAAAACATAATTCTGTTACTGTAATCCAAAGGTAGGAGTAATAGTACAAGGTAAGCAGAGTAAGCTCCGTGTATTTACTTTATTTAGAGACCGCTCTGTTTGTTTTGTTTTTTTTCTTTGCCGTTTGTATTGCTGAAGGAGGAGCGAAATGGCTTGTGAACCTGGAGGACCGTCTTAGGATGTGTGAGGAGGAAATTCGTATTCTCTGGAGTGCGCTCTGTCAGAAGAGTGAATCTTCCCCACAACCCAAAGAGCGTTCCACTTCTTCCCCTTCTGCCACTACCGTGAGTGAGTGGCGCTCCGTGGGGTCCCGTTTGTCGAGCCAGCGTTCGGTAAACGGGTGCCCTGCGGAGCAACCGCTGGCTCTAGCCAATTGTTTTGCTCTGCTGGAGGATGAAGTGGCTGAAAATCAGGAGTTCTTGGTGGTGGGGACTCCATGGTGCGAGGCTATGACGACATCCTGCAGCGAAAGATTAAACGACGTTGCAAGCTTGTGGGTCAACCGGATCGTCGATTGTACTCAGACCATCAGAGTGCAAAGGCGGTCGAATACGGTTACGATTGTTCATACAGGAAGTAACGATGTGGTTAGGGTGAGATCAGAGGAACTTGTTCGGAATTACAAGGTCTTTCTTCAGGAGATGAAAGAAGGTGGGAGCCGTCACGTAGTCTGTGGGATCCTCCCGAGGATCTACGCAGGCTCGTGTTGGAACAGTAGAGCCATAGGGATCAATGAGAGGATATCACAATTGTGCACGCAACTAGGATCTTGATCCTTGGTATCTCTTTTCCAGGCGTCATGACCTTTACGCTTCTGATGGTACCCACCTTACCCGCAGAAGCAGAGATGTTCTTACAAACCTCATTGTGGGAGTGTGTAATGAACTAGTTCCTTTTTGGAGTAGAAACCCAAAGGGAAGGGAAAATAGAGTGTACTGGGGAAAACAGAGTAGAGTATAGCAACAATGTAGAACAATGTGCCAGTACAGAACAAAATATAGTTCTAGGATATAATGTCGGTAGAGGATGAAATGCTATATTAGGATGCAATATCAAAGGACAAGATATCACAATGGGATGTAATTGCAGTGGAGGACAAATGATCACGATGGGATGTAATGATAGTGGAGGATAAACTATCACGATGGGATATAATGATAGTGGAGCACAAAATATCACGGTAGGATATAATGTCAGTGGAGTACAAAATATAATTTTGGGAAGGTATGCTGAACAGAATGTCAATGAAGGACAAAATATCACGATGGGATGTAATGACAGTGGAGGACAAAAGATCACGATGGGATGTAATGATAATGGTGGAAAAAAATATCACGATGGGATGTAATGATAGTGGGGCACAAAATATCACAGTAGGTTATAATGTCAGTGGAGGAAAAATATAATCTTAGGAAGGGATACTGGACAAAATGTCAATGAAGGACAAAATATCACGATGGGATGTAATGATAGTGGAGGACAAAATATCATGGTAGGCTATAATGTCAGTGGAGGACAAAATATAATTTCAGGAATAGGTACCGGATAGAATGTTAATGAACGACGGGAGGTCGGTGTGAGACGCGGTGACGTAGGGGGCAAAGTGTACAAAAGACATCGGATGACCGTGAGCGACCAGATGTTCGTGATGGGGAAAATGTTGATAAGGCATTAAATGTCAATGAAGGACCAGATATCAATATAGAGCAATGTGTCAATAAAGAACAAAATTGTAATGTAAGGCATGATATTGAAACTCAAAACGTGCCAGAAAGAAATAATCACGAGTTTCTTAAAACCATTATTTCAATACTCGTAGTATTAGGAACAAATTCCAAGAAATAGAGGTGTATGTCAAAAACGAAAATCTTGATATGAGAGGAATAACTGAGACATGATTAAATGGTAAAGAGTTTGAAGCAGAATTTAATATTACGGGATTTAAACACTTTCATCAGGATAGAAACTACAAGAATTGTGGGGTGTTCTGTTGTACGTTAAAAACAATGTCCATGCTTGTGTTTTAGAGAAGGTGAAACAGGATGCATATGATAGTTTGTGGGTAGAATTAACCCAAACAAATAGACAAAAAAATAATGTAGATGTAATATATAGGCCAAAGACATTATCATTAGCAGACGACAAACTGTTGTTTCAAGTACTGTCTTGTTTCTGCAACCGGGACTTATTGATAATGGGTGATTTCAATTTTACTGGCATTAATTTGGATGACCCTTGAACATGGTCATATAGGTATTCCTTCATAGATTTTCTCGGTGAAAATGACTTAGTTCAGCAAGTTAAAGAACCCACAAGACATAGAAACTTACTCGATCTATTGATCACTAGCCGCGAAAGTATGATAACCGATGTAGAAGTCGCTGAAACTGTTACAAGTAGCGATCATAATTTAGTTAGATTCAAACTACAATTTTTTTTAGAATAGATACTTGTGTTTCCAAAATACCCGGTTTCAGTAGAGCTCAGTTCATAGGACTACATCAGAAGCTTCAGCTTACAGATTGGGAGGCAAAATTAAACAAAAGACCTGCAAATCAGATGTGGGAAATATTTCAAAATAAGCTTACTATGATGATTCATACTTACATCCCTTTTAAGGACGGACGATCTCAAATCATCTAAGCACTGTATTTCAGCCTCTGAGAAAGTAAATATGATTCTAGGACTGGTTGAGTGATCTTTTGACTTCAAAAGTCCGTCACTCATTAACAAGCAATATAAATCGGTAGTTCATCCACATTTGGAATATGCTGTTTCCGTATGGTCACCGAATCTCATTAAAGACATTGACAGGTTGGAAAAAGGACAACAGTGAGCCACAAAACTGATCCCAAATATAAAAAATAAATCATTCAAAAATTGAATAAAACATACATATAAGTTTTCCTTAAAAAAGCGTAGACTCAGAGGTAACTTATACAGGTCGTTAAGATTCTAAAGGGAACAACATCAAAAGATACCAAATTTTCACACTGAATGCGAATCAGACAAGAAGCAATGGTCTCAAACTGTCTGTAAATTTAATTTGGAAGTAGGTAGAAACAACTTCGCCAACCGTGTAGTTAATGAATGGAATAAAGTTCCTGCAGAGACAGTGTAATGTAGTTCAGTTCGAAGCTTTAAGAATCGTTTAAATAAACACCTAAGCAAGATATTGTAATGACTGCCACTTATTTTATGTTATTTGTTTATTTTCTTATCATTTGTCTGTTTGTTTATTATTATTTGCTTGATTCTCATTTATTATTTGTTATATGTCAATTTATTATTATTTACTATTTATTTGTTTGTTTATTATTTAACTATACCTATGGATTTATCTATGTATTTTATTTACTAATAAAAAAATTATATTATTTATTTATCTATTTATTTATTACAAAGGATTACAAAGGCAAAGCATGCCGACAGGAGACCTTTTGATCCATATCTAGGTCGGATGCAAAAAAAAAAAAAAAAAAAAAAAAAAAAAAAAAATAAAATTAATAATAAATTAAAACTATAACAATGTAAATAACAATTAAAATACATAAATAAATGCATTTGTATAGTTGAATAACAAACAAACAGGTAAATAGTAAATGATAATAAATTGACATATAACTAATAATAAATGAAAATCAGACAGACAAATTATAACAAAACAAAAACAAATAATATAACATAAA
Organism: Oratosquilla oratoria; assembly: GCF_046742065.1. Taxonomy (NCBI): domain Eukaryota; kingdom Metazoa; phylum Arthropoda; class Malacostraca; order Stomatopoda; family Squillidae; genus Oratosquilla; species Oratosquilla oratoria. Next base: position 12,394,501 of record NC_134796.1, on the reverse strand, counting down.
TTATAATGATTACAGCATCTTACTTAGGTATTTATCTAAATGATTCTTAAAGCTTCGAACTGAACTACATTGCACTACCTGTGCAGGAAGTTTATTCCATTCATTAACTACACGGTTGGCAAAGTTGTTTCTACCTACTTCCAAATTGAATCTATTTCCGGACAGTTTGAGACCATTGTTTCTTGTCTGATTCTCATTCAATGTGAAAATTTGGTCACTTTTGATGTTGTCAATTCCCTTTAAAATCTTAAAGACCTGTATCAAGTCACCTCTGAGTCTACGCTTTTTTAGGGAAAACAGATTCATGTGCTTAAGTCGATTTTCGTATGATTTATTTTTGATATTTGGAATCAGTTTTGTGGCTCGCCGTTGTACTTTTTCCAGTCTGTCAATGTCTTTAATGAGATTTGGTGACCATACGGAAACAGCATATTCCAAATGTGGACGAACTAACGATTTATATAGCTTGTTAATGAGTGATGGACTTTTGACATCTTTTTCACATCTGACCTAGATATGGACCAAAAGGTCTCCTGTCGGCATGCTCCGCCTTGGTAATCATTTGTGTGTGTGTGTGTGTGTGTGTGTGTGTGTGTGTGTGTGTGTGTGTGTGTGTGTGTGTGTGTGTGTGTGTGTTGTGTATTTATATTTATATTTATGTTTATATCTGTATTTGTATTTGTATTTGTATTTGTATTTGTATTTGTATTTGTATTTATATTTATATTTATATTTATATTTATATTTATATTTATATTTATATTTATATTTATATTTATATTTGTATTTGTATTTATATTTATATTTATATTTATATTTATATTTATATTTATATTTATATTTATATTTATATTTATATTTATATTTATATTTATATTTATATTTATATTTATATTTATATTTATATTTATATCTATATTTATATTTATATTTATATTTATATTTATATTTATATTTATATTTATATTTACATTTATGTTTATATCTATATTTATACTTATATTTATATTTATATTTATATTTATATTTATATTTACACTTACATTTACATTTAAATTTATATTTATATTTATATTTACATCTATATTTATATTCATATTCATATGTGTCATTTTTCATGTTTATATTCATATTGATATTCATATTTACATTTATATTTATATTTATATTTATAATTATATTTATATTTATATTTATATTTGTAATTTATATTTATATTTATATTTATATATATATTTATATTTATATTCATATTTACATTTATATTGATATCTATATTTATATTTATATTTATATTCATATTCATATTTATATTTATATTTATATTTATATTTATATTTATATTTATATTTATATTTATATTTATATTTATATTCATATTTATATTTATATAAATATTTACATTTATATTTATATTTATATTTATATCTATATTCATATTTATATTTATATTTATATTTATATTTATATTTATATTTATATTTATATTTACATTTACATTTACATTTACATTTATATTTATATTTATATTTATATTTATATTTATATTTATATTTATATTTATATTTATATTTATATTTATATTTATATTTATATTTATATTTATATTTATATTTATATTTATATTCATATTTATATTTATATTTATATTTATATTCATTTATATCTATATCTCGATATATATTCGTAATCATGTTTATATTTATATGCACATTGTGTATGAAATTGCTATTGGTATTTCCTAGGTCCACATTCTGTGCCGTATGGTGGTTTGCTATATCCTCCCTTCACAAATTGTGTTATGTTGTTGGTTTATATATGGCCTCGTCCGCCTACAGCCGTGATGTGTTGTAACTTTTGCCAACATATTTCTGTTCGCTCGGTACTGTGTGTTCTACTCTTCTCTATACGTGGAAAACTCTTTCGTGTTGGTGATCTACATTGTTACCGAGCTTCCGCGTTTCTCTTCCTTGACATATCGACGATTCAGAAAGCCAGTTTGGCATTTTTCATGGTTTTCATCGTGTCCACTTTGTTTTTCTTTTAAACGATACAAAACCTCTGGTTTCTGTTAAAAGTATGTAGTTTACTTGATAAATAAGCCAATGGAATTGAGACCAGCTTATTACATCTGTTTTTAATTGTTCCATTCAGGATGAACCTCTTTCAGATCGAGTGCTTGGAAATGTTCAGGATAGAAAAGGATTTTCTAAATTTATTTGTTCTTCTGTATTTTCTTTCACTCTTCATGATTCTATTTAATTTTCAAGCTTACTCTCCCTTACCCATTTCTATACCCCGATTCTATTTTGGGTATAAGCCAACAAGAGTTGCTTCTTGATCAAGACATTTGAATCTCTGTTCCCCAAACACAATACAGAGAATTTGAACATTTCTCTTAGACATTCTCTTTCAGTATTTTTGTTTAGGCGCATGAACACACACATACACAATCACATACATACAACACACATCACATAGACATAAAGGCACACGGGTACACACACACACACACACACAAGCACACACACACACACACACACACACACACACACACACACACACACACACACACACACACACACACACACACACACACACACACACACACACACAGACTCACACACACACACACACACACACACACACACACACACACACACACACACACACACACACACACACACACACACACACACACACACACACACACACACACACACACACACACACACACACACACACACACACACACACACACACACACACACACACACACACACACACACACACACACACACACACACACACACATGGGATATCCACGGTGTTATTCGAAAAAAAAATTGCATAAAAATAAAAGAAAAAGATTCGGATGGCTTATATATATATATATATATATATATATATATATATATATATATATATATATGTATGTATATACATATATATATGTATATACATATATATATATATATATATATATATATATCATAAGACGAAAGTGTAGTAGCACATTTAGTAAAATGTTTTAAATAACCCACTGTCGGAGAAACAAAGCAAAAGAAACAGATGAACTGTATATTTCGACCACTACCGTGGCCCTCACCAGCAGATAGGTACAAGGTATATTCTTGTACATCTTACCTTGTACCTATCTGCCGACGAGGACCACAGTAGTGGTCGAAATATACAGTTCGTCTGTTTTTTTTTTTTTGTTTTGTTTCTCCGACAGTGGGTTATTTAATATATATATATATATATATATATATATATATATATATATATATATACATACATATATATATATACGTATATATATGTATATATATGTACGAGTATATATATATATATATATGTATATATATATATATATATATGTATATATATATATATATATATATATATTGTTATGAAGGTAAGAGAGATGAGTGGAAAAGGTGGTGGAGAAACGCGGGTTAGAGCGAGAATATAATGTTCTCGCTCTAACCCGCGTTTTTCTACCACCTTTTCCACTCATCTGTCTTACCTTCATAACAACATGTCGAGTGGTGGTGGAGAAGCGGATATGGAGATACAGGAATACTACAGACTCCGGAAGATTGACAACTATACTCTCCGTCGGCAATTTCTGCAGGACTGCTTAGCAGAACAGGTACTTCCAAGAAGCGCGCCAAAGCAACTCACGAGCAAAGAAAATCTCTTCACCGACAGCGCACGAGCATATCTCAAAGATGCCTGCTCCGACTTATCCAACAGCATTGACGAATTAAGAGGAAGCACCACTGGATTAACCTTACCCACACACCTAGTGACAAAGTTACACAACGAATACGGCGCACAAGAACTAACGTTGAGAAGAAAATTACTAGGTTTGTGTTCTAACAGCATGTGGAACAACATTGGTCGTGCGAACCTTATCACAAATCTATCAGACATACATCTTTCAGAGAGAGAAACTCAAGTGCTCTCCCTTGGCTTAGAATTTTACACCGGATTATACGGGAAACAATACGGAGAGTCTATCAACAATAACTACAGATGGGATGAAAAGGACGTGGAAAAAAGGGTTTAAACAAGGTGTGATTTCCTGCTACCACGCCCTAGCGAACAACAACGAATGTAGTCTGCCGAGAAGATTCATGAAGGCTTTAGAAGATCTCAGCAGACGAACAGACCTCATAATAACACAAACGGATAAAGGGGGTGGAATCGCGGTAATGAACAAAAGTAGCTACGTTGAGAAGATGCATGAGCTATTAAACGATGGAAACACATACAAGAAGATGCCCTCCGACTTCGCACAACAGGAGGCCGACGAGTTAAAAAAGAAGGCAAGGAAGACTCTATCTAGGACGAAGAAAGGAAAAGAGAAATTAGGACTTCTGGAAGAGGCCCCAAAACCACCCAGAATGAGAGGAATACCGAAGATCCACAAAGTTGGTATTCCAATGAGACCCATCACCTCAAGGATAGGCAGTGCCCCGCATCGTCTAGCAAAACAACTCGCAAAGCCCCTTTCTGCACTACTAGGAACAATAAGCAACGCCCATTTACGCAACTCGTCGGATCTGATTGGACGCGTCGAAAAAGTTAACTTTGAGAGAAAAAAGTTAGACAGCCACGACGTGACAGCGTTGTTTACCAACGTAAGTATTGAGGGGGCCATTAAGGCGTTAAAGAGGGTAATAAATTCTGTGAATGACAGCGACTTACCAGTCAGAAAAACAGACTATATAGAATTGGTGTCTCTGTGTGTGAACTTTGGTGCCTTTGTGTTTGAGGGCCAAGAGTTTAAACAGCATCGAGGACTGGCTATGGGTTCACCATTAAGTGCTGTCATGGCTTCTCTTTTTATGGAAACACTGGAGGAGGATAAATTTATTCGCATAATAGGAAGAGGCTCACATTGGTTCCGATACGTAGATGACGTGTTGGTGGTGGTACCCGAGAGAACAGATGTGAACAATAAACTCCGCATGCTTAACGAAGTGAACAAAGACATCCAGTTCACAGTGGAGATTGAGAAAGACAACAAATTACCATTCCTAGACACTGTTATACATCGGGGCGAAACGGATGTAAAGTTTTCAGTATACAGAAAACCCACGAACAAAGATGACTTCATACACTACTTATCCCATCACAGCACACGCACAAAATCAGGAGTGGTAATTGGTTTCTATCTGAGAGCATTGAGGATATGCAACAAAGAATATATAGAAGAGGAAATGTCCTACATATTTAATGTCTTCCGTAACTTATGTATCCAGCGGGATTACTATCCGAATTGAGAAAGAAAGCGGAAGAAATTTACGCAAGACCAAAAAGTGACAAAGCTTCAATAAAATATCTAGTAGTACCTTTCGCAAAGGAGGCAAAAGCCATGACCAAAACATTATCTAAAGCAGACATCCAAATAGCATACAAACCCGGGCGCAAAATAAAGGACGTCTTAATTAATAAACAAAAACAGCTTACCAACGAAAATAGCATAGTGTACGGAACACCATGCAGTGGATGTCCTGCAACATACTACGGTGAGACTAAGAGAACATAAGAACGATGTACGACATCACGTGACTTCAAATTCTCTGGTAGTGCACGTGGACACGCACGGGCATAAATAAAAAAAGATGGTCGAGACCGCTTGGGAAAGGTCATCAACCACAGAGAAGGATTCGTTAATCTGTCATTTACAGCCACCAGATTGGTTATGGAGGAGTGAGTATCGGGCCAATCAGCGTGCGACATTCTGAGACGTCCAGCCGGATGAGCCCTAAGGAGAGTATATATACTGTACACACACGTTGTCTGTCTGAAGAAGACTTGTAGTTGAAACGTCAGGAATATAGTGTTCTCGCTCTAACCCGCGTTTATCTACCACCATTTCCATTCATATATATATATATATGTATATATATATATACATATATATATATGTATATATATGTATATATATATATATATTCATATGTGTGTATGCATATATATAAATATATATATATATATATATATATATATATATATATATATGTGTGTGTGTGTGTGTGTGTGTGTGTGTGTGTGTGTGTGTGTGTGTGTGTGTGTGTGTGTGTGCATGTGTATATATAAATAAAATATATGTATATGTATGTATATACATACATATATATATATATATATATATGTATATATATATGTATATATATATACATATATATAATATATATATATATATATATATATATATATACATTACATCTTACTTCTTACTTCTGCTCCCAGGTAGGCTTACAGCCTGTCAGTCGGGCCAGCACACTTCTCCAGATTGTCCTCTCAAAGCTTCCCTCTTCTCTCAAATCCTCTATTTTTCCTAATCCATTTGCCTCTAGGATTTCTTGAACGCCATCTTTCCATCTTTTCTTCGGTCTATCTCTAGATCTACTACCTTCTGGTCTCCAGTTCCATCTTTTCTTTGCAATTCTCTCTTCATCCATTCTCTCCACGTGCCCAAGCCACCTTAATTGTGCCTTTTCTATTTTGCTTCTAGTTGATTTTACTCCAATCATTTCTCTTATTTCATCATTTCTAATTCGATCTCTTTTGGTTTTATTTACTATTGCTCTCAACGTTTTCATTTCTGGCGGCTGAATTCTGCTCCAGTCTCTTGATGTTAATGTCCAGCTTTCAGCAGCATACATTAAAATTGGTACCAAAACTGATTCAAAAATATTTTTCTTTGCCTCCGTAGGTACATTTATATCTTTTAGGATAGGGTACAAGGCACAGACACCTCTACTGTACTTTGATATATATATATATATATATATATATATATATATATATATATATATATATATATATATACTGTATATATATGTATATATA
>NC_134796.1:12375131-12382631 GCF_046742065.1 Oratosquilla oratoria | reverse complement strand
TCGTTATTACAAGTCTATATGCAATATTGTTTACTCAAGTAATCTCGAATCTCTTCATAACTCACTTATGTTACACAATCAGGAATACATTGGAACCCGGACGTTTTTTATAAACACAAAGTGGAGAGTGAGCTTGTGCAACTCACTCGGCTTCGGCTGTGTTTATAATTTCATAACCATTTCATAACCCATAAAATGCAACCTTTGCCCTCTAATCCTTTTCCTACCTACTTCTCTATTAGCATCTTAAAGGGCTCGGCTCTACCACTTTGTCGTCCCGACCAACCCTTTTCTACTACCCTCTTACAGGATATACCCCTTTGGTAGTTTTGGAGGAATATCTCGTGGGTTTATCAAATTCTGACCTACTTTTTCCCTTATCATCATTTTCTCATTTAATGTTACCAGCTTATTAATACGTCAGATGAAAATTATCATCCCTGACGGTTGGCTAATATTCCGAGATAGTGCATCTGTTGCAACATTCTTTCTACCTGGAATATATTCAAATATAACCTCGTAACAATGGAGTGTAGTAAACCATCTTGCTAATCTGCCCCTAAGATTCTTACAATTGAATAAGTTCTGGATAGCTGTATCATCAGTCCACACTCTGATTGGATATCCCAGTATCATATCCCTAAAACCCTCTGGTGAATATATCACTGCTAATGTTTCTCTTTCTATAATGGAGGAGTTTCTCTTTGCAATATTACAAAGTCTCTGTGTGAAAGCTATCGGATTCAATTTTCCATTTCTCTCTTGCATCAATAAGCCTCCTAATCCTATGTCAGACGCATCAGTACAAAGAATGAACTCCTTATCATAATCAGTAAATATAAGAACTGGAAAATTAGTAAGTTTATCTTTCAACTTATTAAAACCTTGTTAATGTGCAGATCCTCAAATGAACTTTGAATCTTTTCTCAACAAAGAACTTAATGAATTAGCTATGTCTACATAACCTTTGATAAATTTTCTATAATAGCCTGTCAATTCCAAGAAACATCTACCTTTTTCTACATTTTTCGGAACTGGAGAGCTCTTTACTGCTTTTACCTTTGAATTCACTGTACTAAATTCACGTCTGCCTATCTTATGTCCCAAATGAATTACATTGTCCTGCAAAAACATGCCTTTTTCAATTTTTACTTTCAATCCTGCTTCAACTAGTATTGAGAATGCCAAATCTAATTTCTTAAGGTGTTCAATTACTGTTGGGGAGACTATTAAAACATCATCTAGAAATAAACTGGCAGTGTTTCCTAACAACCTATCTAGAAATATTAATTAATCTCATATAAGTTGATGAACTATTACATAACTCAAATGGTATTCCTTTGAACGCATAGTTGCTCGTTGTTGTAGAAAATGCTGTATAATCCCTTGAATCTTCATGCAACTTGATCTGCCAGAACGCAGATTTGATATCTATAGTACTAAAATACCTATCCTTGGTTCCCAGACTATGAGGAATATCTGTTATCACCGGTAATGGTAATCTATCAGGTATTGTCTATTTATTCAATTCTCTATAGTCAATAACTGGATGCGTGGTACCATTTGATTTAGGCACCAGAATCAAAGAGAAATTCCGTTCACTTTGAATGGGTTCTATAATATCTTGTGATAACATTTCATTGATAATTTTATCTACAATGGCTAGCTTAGAATGTGGTAACATGTAGGTAGGTATATAAATAGATTGAGCCCCTGGTTTTAATTTGATATGATGTCTTAAAACAGTTGTTTTGCCCAAGGCGTCCCCCGTCAAAGTAATTGCTTTAGTGTGCTTCACAAGCAAAGCAATCAAGCTTACTTCTAGGTCTGGACAGCAAGTACGCTCTAGTTGACTTTTATATCTCCCTCCTAATTCTGTGTTTTCCTGAATTGAACGGATTGATGAAATTGGTGATTCTACCTCCTCATCACTCTCATTTAAAATCTTAATAGGTCTTGTACAGACTTGAAAACATCCTATTTGTGCACCTTTTCTTAAGACTATGTCTCTATTTAAAGTACTAATCATTAATATTTCTACCTTGTTCTTGCTGTGTCTTATAAATCCCCGAGTCCAAATTCAAACCTTTTATCCCAATTGATTATGGGATGGTTAAAATTTCAGAGCCTACAGTGAATTCTTTCAACTACACATCTACTCTGTTAATTACTCTAGAGTGCGATAACGTCGACTGTATTGCGCCACCTCCCACAATTAGCAAAGCTTCTTTTGAAGTTGATGAACTCTGAGTAATTTCTGGGATTTCTTGAACACCTAAGTTGAGTTCACTATATGAGACGGTTTCCTGTATTTGTTTGATCTGTTCTTAAATAGACCGCTCAACCCCGCTACCATCCAATCTAGCATGGTTATCTTCCCTGTCTATCTCAATAGGTCCTCTTATCACAGATACTTGTTCTAAGTCTGGTTGACTTAAAAATGGAATTAACTGTGATTTTACTAAGTTCCCTAACTCAGCAGGACATATGATCATGCCCTCTTTTCTTATAGTTGCAAATCCTATCAATAAATCTCCTGAGAAATCAGATTCTTCTACAACTATCACTGGAATGGGCAAGTGTTCATTCCTATATGAAATAACATCTAACTCAGTCCTACCTAATTTCTAAACTGACTTCCTGTTACTCTTTGCAATGAGTAATGAATTGGTTAAAAGATTTTCACTCCCGTCTTTAATTGGTTTAAAACTTTGCTAGTAATAACATTAACTACAGATCCTGTATCAATAATCACTTGAATAGGTCCACTTAAAACTTTATTTTCAATAATTGTGATACAAACAAAAAGGTGGGTTTCAACAATGATACTCACCATGAACCTCATATCTGCAGCTCTGACAAATAGTCTCATAATAACACTCTTGTGCATTATGCACCCGTTCGTTACAATTGTCATATTCAAATCCAACATTTCTTGAGGTGCTTCTAACTCTATATTCAGATCTTCTGTTTCTGTAATCACTCCTAGAGTTCCTATTTTCTCTCTGTTGTTGAATTTATGTTTTTGTAACATAGACTAATTGCTTTGTTTTCTAGGTATCCTTGTAACAGATAATCTATCTCCCCTAAGTCCATAGTTTCTTTAAGATCCCTGTATAGCTTTTCTGCAGTCATCTCATCACAATTATGAACCAATAATGCAAATGCTATTAACTTAGTAACCTGAGAAACTTTTAATTTCTTTTAAGACATATCTCTTTTATGAAGATTTTTTTTTTTTTTTTTTTAAGACATATCTGTTTTAGGAAGAACGTAGATCACTTCTAACCTCTACTATTACTCCGCCCTACTACCTTCATTCAATATTGTATATATCATTTCCATGTCTCCGCTCTTTGGTGCAATATTTTCCCCAGGGATATAAGGGGTAATTATTTGCGAGGAAGACAACATCTTTCTCTGTATCTTTCTCCTCTCCGTGCCTCTCGTTTTTCCTTTCCCTTTAACATTACTCTTTTCTTCATTTTCTTTGTATTTTCTCTCTTTCATTGTCCTTCACTTTATTTACCAAATACCTTCTATTCATGTCCTCTCTCCATATATCTACCCAACTCATTCTTCCACTCTCACCTCAGATAATCTTTTCCCTGGTCTAACTTTCGCGATTTCTTTTATGATCTAAAGACGTCTTCTTTCCACACAATCCTGGCCCTTCTCGGGTTGAAGAAGGGTTCGGGCTATCTAGCTAAGTGTCGTCTCGACACAATTCTCCGAATCTCTCTTATATCGAAAATAAGAGGAAACGTAGACAAAAACTTATCACGAAGGAAGGTCAAACGTCTAACTACAGTACTCCATTACCATCTAGTACTCCTCGACCTTTTAGCTTATGGTAAATATATATATATATATATATATATATATATATATATATATATATATATATATATATATATATGTATATATATATATATATATATATATATATATATATATATATATATGCTTACAAGAACACGGGTATGTGTGCTCATTGATGCAAAATAGACCTATTGGAAAAAAGAAACTAACGAAGCAGAGCGCTTTCGTATATTACATCTTCAATGCAAAAACTACATAATTGAACAGAAATACATAGTTTATATGTACATGAAGAAGGAACAAGGACAGTTTACATAAGAGTAGAGGACATTTACCCCCTGGAAAGTGGTAGGTCAGGTCGCAAGTGTCAATGCGTCCCGCTAATGAGGGAGGGACGACATTTGGTCAAATTCGCAGAGTTACATTTTACCTTATTATTCGTTTGCTTATAAGCTTATAAGCAAAAGAATAATATTTATACACACACACACACACACACACAAACACACACACACACACACACACACACACACACACACACACACACACACACACACACACACACACACACACACACACACACACACACACACACACACACACACACACACACACACACACACACACACACACACACATATATATATATATATATATATATATATATATATGTATGTATATATATATATATATGTAATGTATATCTTATATATATATATATATATTCATATATGTACATATATATACACACACATATATATATATATATATATATATATATATATGTATATATATATTGGGTCTGCAAACGCTAACTCCTTTGCGTTTTCATACATTTGGTAAATCATCTGTGACTCTTTTTTATTTACTAAATTTTATCTCTTCTCTCATCTCCGTGCCCACAAACGAGGAAGCAAGGTTATCTCTTCAATAACAAGTTCGTGCTACCCGTTAAGCTCGAAGTCATAATTCTTCTCGGAGTTGAAGCAGTTTGTCCTCATGACGCGCCCATCAGAGTCCCACGAAGTTCCCTCAATCATTTACTGAAATATCAATCACTCTCTCCCACACCCTGCATTCTCTTTTGAAATACCTAGGTCTTCAATTCCTAATGGACACCTCGGACCAGCTTAAGATTGATTCCTCAGTGGCAAGCATGTTTCGTGCCGAATTCTTTATATGATTTAAGTTAGAAAACAATTTCATCACTCACGTGCAGTCATAACACTGCTGGTATTAATTCCAACCAATATGACTACCTGGTATTGAAACCTTTCCCCAACTCCCCATTAGTCCACACCTATCAGAAATCTGGGCCTCTGGCCGAATCACCTCCGCGTAATAAGAGATTCTTTTCATTTATCTATTTGTTAACTGGTGGAAAAAAGGTTACGTGATTTTACAATTACAGCATAGTTTTATCAGTACTTACAAAAACATATAATCTTTATATCCTACTGAAACGATCAAATTCACACATTTCCAATTTTTCTAATCACATTATAACAGTGCCTTTGATTGCATTGCCCATAACTATTAACCTGAAAGGTCTCTCATCAATTTATCATGATACAGGTATCCAAAAATAGAGACAAGATCCACAATGCAATTGATCAATATCTAATGTTCCCGCAAGCGACTATAGGGCAGCGCTTGTGAATTTGCTATGTGATATCATGGCACAACATATTTGGCCGTGCGGTAGCCCAGTGGATACCGTGTCAAACTCACAAGCAGGTGATCGTGGATTCGATTTCTGGGACCTGGTGTGGGCTATGTCACATTGGGACAGCCCTGGCCAGGCGGGGAGGTGACCCAACATCTGCCTAAGAAACCCATTGGCTTGCCGCAACTGACAGGTCTTTGCTCTATCAGGGGTTTCTCACTTCCCACTACGTGTGAGTGGGATGGTGAATTTAATAGTTTATTTGTTTGGGGTGATACGAAAACATTGTATGGGTGACACTTGAAACGAAGGTTTTACAAATACGTCTGTTCTGACTTTAAAGAGGTGAAAATATTCTTACATGCTGTTATCGTCAGCATAAGTCAAGTCCATTTGCAAAATGTTACAATAATGAATCAGGACGACAAAGTCCTTTTGACCCAAAATGAAGTCCACCAATAGAAGAGAAAATAAAAAGTAAAATAAAAATAAAAATAAAAATAAAAATAAAAATAAAAATAAAAATAAAAAACTAAGAAATAAAAAAGAAAGGTAAAAAATAAATAAAAAAGAACATATATATATATATATATATATATATATATACATATATGTATATATATATATATATATATATATATATATATATGTAGGTATGTATATATACATACATACATATATATATATATATATATATATATATATATGTGTGTGTGCATATATATATTATAAGTGTAGTTCGGTGGGAGTTTTTCTCTAATGCATATATCATTAAAAGTGATGGCTAGTTGTGCATTAATTGTTTTCTTAAAGGTATTTTCCATATACCTTATCATAGATTTGTGTCCCTATGAAAGAAATTTTATGATTGGCCTGTATGTAGTCATATTAGCTAGATCGCGATTTCGGGTTCAAGACCCTTCTTCAGTAGCTATAGGGATGTTCTATCTTGTTAGGATAAGAATTAATCCGATGAGTCTTATTAAAGTTCTAAGTTTTATACTAGAGTTTCTTACTTGCTAATCACTTTGGGGGAGGTCACCTAGTATTTCGGGCAGTGACGAAATGTCACGTGCACTAGGAGAGCCTCCGGGTTCGTGTTGTGGCGGAATGTGGCATGCTTGTGGTTATGGCGTTTTGTCTCGTATTTGCACTAGTGGCGTTTTGTCTCGTATTGGCGTTTGTGGTGTTATGTCTCATGTTTGGATTTGCAACGGTTTGTCTCATGCTTGGGAGGGCTCTAAGGTCGTCTACTTGTATACTTAGATTTGGGCTTAACTCTTTAATGTACAATGCTTCTACAATTGGGAGGCACCTATCATGACATAAATCCAAAATCTCAGTGTTTTCCCATAAGGTCTCTCTTGATAGTGTTATGCCATGGGCTACTCCTAAGTGATTTTTAGGGTCTCCTGAATATGTATGTATATATATATATATATATATATATATATATACATATGCATATACATATATATAATTATATATGCAGAAAAAACACTAGGAAAATAACAGAAATGAGACCGAGCGCTTTCGTCTATTCAGACATTTTCAAGGTACATGTACAGAAAAAGAAACAAGTGTATATACTCAGGGGGTAGGGTAGATCTCTCCCCGTGACCAATGGACTCAAAGTCCAGAGAGTTTGGTTTACAGTTTTCTTAATAATAAAATCACCCAATCTGTACAGTCCATGACTTAGATTTAAATCATAAACAAATGTATCCTTGATCAGACTGGACTCTATGATATTTCTATTCAAATGAGAATTACTCCTAACAATTACTTTAGAAATATCATAGAGTCCAGTCTGATCAAGGATAGATTTGTAAATAATTTAAATCTAAATCATGGACTGTACAAATTGGATGATTCTATTATTAAGAAAATTATAAACCAAACTCTTGGGACTCTGAGTCCATAGGTCACCCTACCCTCTGAGTATATATACTTGTCTCTTTTTCTGTACTTGCACCTTAAAAATGTCTGAATAGGCGAAAGCGCTCGGTCTC
>NC_134796.1:12367631-12372631 GCF_046742065.1 Oratosquilla oratoria | reverse complement strand
GAGAAGGGATATAAGGAGGAAGAGGAGAAAAGTAGGAGAAGAGGAAGTGAAAGAGGAACAGGTGAAGGAGAAGAAGGAATAGAGGAAGGAGGAGAAGAACGTGAGGAGAAATATAAGTACCTGGTATGTAATGGGATGAGTACGGTGGAGAAGGTGATGTGGACAAGTAAAGGAAGAAAGAGAAAGAAAAGAAACAAGTGGAAGGAGAAATGAGAACACGATGAAATGAAATAAAATAAAAACTATAAAAACTAGTTTACGAACAGGGAGAAGGGCGGGATTTTTTTTTTTTTTTTTTTTGAGGGAGTGAAGAAGTGTGATGAGAGTGATTGTGAGCAGACTAAATGAGAAGGTGCAGGTAGAGAAGAAGAAAAATATCTTATGGTGGAGTAGGTAGTGAAGAAGGGAAAGGAGGATGTGAAAAACGAGGAATGAGACTAAGAAAATGAGGAGGTGTAAATAAAGGCAATAAGAAGCTTGAAGAGAAGGGAAGGAAATGGATAGAGAAAGAGGAGAATGAAGGAAGGAAGAGGAGAAAAAACAAGAAGTTGAGGAGGTGGAAAGTTGAAGAAGGAGGAAGAGTGGTAAAAGGAGTGAAAGGAGGAGGAAGAGAGGAGGAGGAGCGGGAAGAACTACATGAGGAGGATGAGTTACAAGAGGAAGGGAAAACAAAAGAAAAAAAGGAAAAGGAGATGAAAGTAGGAGGAGATGAAAGTAGGAGGAGATGAAAGTAGGAGGAGATGAAAGTAGGAGGAGATGAAAGTAGGAGGAGATGAAAGTAGGAGGAGATGAAAGTAGGAGGAGATGAAAGTAGGAGGAGATGAAAGTAGGAGGAGATGAAAGTAGGAGGAGATGAAAGTAGGAGGAGATGAAAGTAGGAGGAGATGAAAGTAGGAGGAGATGAAAGTAGGAGGAGATGAAAGTAGGAGGAGATGAAAGTAGGAGGAGATGAAAGTAGGAGGAGATGAAAGTAGGAGGAGATGAAAGTAGGAGGAGATGAAAGTAGGAGATGAAAGTAGGAGGAGATGAAAGTAGGAGGAGGTGAAAGTAGGAGGAGGTGAAAGTAGGAGGAGATGAAAGTAGGAGGAGATGAAAGTAGGAGGAGATGAAAGTAGGAGGAGATGAAAGTAGGAGGAGATGAAAGTAGGAGGAGATGAAAGTAGGAGGAGATGAAAGTAGGAGGAGATGAAAGTAGGAGGAGATGAAAGTAGGAGGAGATGAAAGTAGGAGGAGATGAAAGTAGGAGGAGATGAAAGTAGGAGGAGATGAAAGTAGGAGGAGATGAAAGTAGGAGGAGATGAAAGTAGGAGGAGATGAAAGTAGGAGGAGATGAAAGTAGGAGGAGATGAAAGAAAAAACAAAGGAGGAGGAGGAGTAGGAATTGCAAGAGGAAGAACAGGAGGAGGAAGAAAAGGAGGTACAAAAAGGAGAAGAAAGAACAGGGGAAGGAAGAATATTGGGAAAACAGGAGGAAGAACAGGAGAAGGTGGGGAAAGACAAACAGAAAGAAAAGAAAGAAGAGGAGAAGGAGGACGAGGTGAGAGAGGAACACGATAAATAAGAGGACGAGGTAAAAGAGGGGGATGATAAGATGAAAGAGGAGAATGGAGAGGAAGAACATGAGGAGGAAATGGAGGAAGAGCAAATGGAAAGGGAACAGAAGGAGGAAGAACAGAAGGTGAGGAAGGAGGAGGAACAAAAAGGTGAAAAGGAATGAAGCGGAGGAAGGAGGAAGAGGATACAGAACTCGACTCCAGTTTGAGTCGAAGTCTTACCTACCGAGGAACTGTTGACGTGACGAGGAAACTGTGTACAATTTATAATAACAATAATAAGCTTGCCGTTCGTATATATGCGAAAATTATGAAGCCTACTTTGCATTAACAAGAAAAAGGCTCAGATAAAAAAGGAGTAGTGTGTTGGAACTTGGTTGAAAATTATTGTTATTAGAATGCTTAATCGGTTTATCAACGTTATTCATTTAATTGCCGTAAAAATTATTAATAGATTATGAGCTTGATCTCCCGTAATGCTCTTGATCTGAGAGTTGTTTTCACATTCTCAAATTTCATTAATTTCTATAGTGAACTTAAATATTTTGCCCTATTGTCCCTCGATGATTCTTTGTCGACTGTTAGAGTGCCTACTCGTAAGTATATATTAATCAAATTCTATATAAACTAATTAACAGTTGAGTTATTTGAGCACAAGCACTAATGAGGAGCTCCGATTTCATAAAGACATCATCAGAGTTCAGGGTAGGAATAATCTATTTCTATAGACTTTGGTCAATTAGTGAGGTAAGTCTGGCACAGCAATCATTATTAAAAAGACTTGGTGAAAAAATACCTCATTGGAGCTTGAAGGCTTCGTCCTTAACCAGCTTGAAAAGGCTCGCAGACACTTGACCACGTGTTTCACTCAACAAGAGGTTCTCCTCAAAAGAAGGCTCTTGACGTACAAGACCTCTAACTCAACCAGCTTCGCTTGTCTGGCGAGCATGTGCCCGCGTCCTCCAGTCACCAAGAGGAGCTCAGAAGTATACAGTCTTTCTTTGAGATACTAGGTGTCTTCCTCAAACTGTTCGAAAAGTACCAAGAACTCCCTTACGAATTTCAATCAAAAAGATGTGTTCTCAAATGAAAAATATGATAAATGCTATTACAATAAATACTTGGTAGATAATAAAAAGTAATAGGTAATAATAAAAAAATATATATACACTATCAATAGAAACAATAATAGCAATAATACATACATACATACATACATACATACATACATACATACATACATACATACATACATACATACATACATACATACATACATACATACATATACCAAAGACTTTTTCCCCCTTACACGGCGGGTAGCCAAAAAGAAAAAGTCATAGAAACCACTCCCACCCATTCCATTCCCTACATATTCCACTCCCCCTCCACACTCCTCCCTCCCTTTTATCTTGGCACCTCCTGGATGACGGGTCATCCCTGCATCCTGTCCACTACCTTGGGTCACAAGCAGTGTCGCGAGACACAGCATATCCACAGCAAGGCTGCTTCATTAATTCGACGACTCTCCCCGCCCCCTCTCCGTCCCGTCATGCAGAAAAGGAGAAGACGGGGAGAAATTCCTTCGGGCTGCGTCAAATTTTTTCTCATACATACTTCCTCACCCCCCATCCCCCACCCACTCCCCCTCATGCATCACAGCATCATCGATACACAACCCTTTTCCATTCACCCCTATCATCTGTCCTCTCCCGTCCTTCCTCAACAGACATTCCTCTCTTTTGTAATGTCCCTTTCACCCAATCCATCCATTCATCTAATCCTGGGACGCCCCCTCATATTCACTCCTTCCACCTCAGCCTTCTACACCTGTTTTACTAATCTTTCTCGACCCATTCTTTCCATGAGTCCAAACCATCCTAATACTCTTTCATCAACCCTATCTCCCAGCTCCCTTTCCACCCCTGTTCTCCTCCTCATCTCCTCATTTCTCACTCTATCTAGCCTAGTAACCCCTATCATACTTCTCAGACATTTCATCTCAAACACATTCAAACTCCTTTTCTCTTATGTTCCATGTTTCTGCCCCATACAGTGCTATTGGCACAATCACTCCTTCATATAACATCCTCTTTACATCCATTCCTAGATGTCTATTTCTCATTACACTTTTTAATCCACCAAGGCATTTACTCGCTTCTCTCAATCTACATTCTACCTCCACCCCCACTCCTCCCTTTCCTGCCACATTCGCACCCAAGTATCTAAAACTATCCACTTCCTCAAGTCTCTCACCCTTAATGCTCACTTCCAGCCTGCTGTCACTCTCTCCCCTTGTACATCTCATCACCTTACTTTTGCCCACATTTATCTTCAGCTTCCTTCTTTCACACACCTTCTCAAACTCTGTCGCTAACTTACTCAATCTCTCCTCTGATCCTTCTACAAGCACAGTGTCGTTAGCAAACAACAACTGGCTCACCTTCCACTTTTCTCCATTTTTTTAACCATCTCCAACCCCCGACCCACTACCCTCGCATTCATATCTCGCACCACCCCATCCATGTATAGGTTGAACAGCCAAGGCCACATAACACATCCCTGATGAAGTCCCACCTTTACCTCGAACCATTCACTCTCTCAATTTCTAATCCTAACACAATCTCTATTACTTTCGTAAAAACTCTTGACTGATCTTAACAGCTTTCTTCCTGTCCCATATATCTGCAGTACCTCCCACAATGCCTTCCTGTCTACCATATCGTAAGCCTTTTCCAGATCCACAAAAGCCCAAAAAACATCCTTACCTTTTCCTATAGCTTTCTCACATATCTGTCTTACCACAAAAATCTGATCTACACAACCCCTACCTGTCCTAAAACCACACTGTTTCTCACCAATTACTCCCTCTGTTCCTCTCCTAATCCTCTCAATCAAGACCCTCCCATAAGCCTCCCTAATTACACTTAACAAGTTGAGCCCTCTGAAACTACTACACTCACACTTCCTAAACACTGTATTTGCTATCATCAACTCTCCTTCAAGACACATCTCCACCATCAATTCTCCACTACGATTATTACCTGGCGCTCCATACTTCCCAATCACTTCGTCTATTGGTTCGTTTCCTACCCTAGCATTAAAGTCTCCCAAAACAACTTCTTTAACATTTCTCCCAAATCCCTCTATGCACTCATTTATATCTACTCAAAAAGCCTCTTCTCACTACCAGGCCTATACGCAATTATAAAAACCCACATCTCCCTTTCTAGCCCCACCTTCATCCACATCAACCTTGATGAAACCTCCTTCCACTCCACTATACGCTTACTTATCTCCTCACTTACTAGTATAGCCACCCCTTCTCTTCCTCGTCCCCTCTTCAATCCTGGGTACCTCCCAGCTACACTCCCAAACTCATACTCGCCCTTCCCTTTCATTTTAGTTTCACTCAAAGCCAGCACATCCATCTTTCTTCTCGGAAAC
>NC_134796.1:12332631-12345131 GCF_046742065.1 Oratosquilla oratoria | reverse complement strand
TAATAATAAGATTAATACTAATATAATAATAATAATAATAATAATAATAATAATAATAATAATAATAATAATAATAATAATAATAATAATAATAATAATAATAAATAATAAGAATAATAATAATAATAAGAATAATAATAATAATAATAAAAAAAATAATTAATAATAGCAATATAAATTAATATGGATAATAACAATAATAATAACAATAATAATAATAATGATAATTAAACATTGATAATAACATTTGATAATAACAATGTTAATATTAATAAATTAATAATAATAATAATAATAATAATAATATTAGTAATAATATAATAATAATAATAATAATAGTATAATATTTAATTATATAAATAATTATAATTAAAATAATAATAAAAATAATATAATAATAATAATAATAATGTAATAATACTAATAATAATGATAATAGAATACTAAAAATAAATTTTAATAATAATAATATAATAATAAAATTATTAATAATTATTAATAATATAATAATAATCATAATAAATAATAATAATAATTAATAATAATAATAAATAATAATAATAATAATAATAATATAATAATAATAATAATAATTAATAATAATAATAATAATATTAATAATAATAATAATAATATAATAATAATAATAATAATTAATATTAATAATAATAATAATAATAAGAATAAAATAATAAATTAAAAAAAAATAAATAAACAATAATAATAATAATGATGAATAACAATAATAATAACAATAATAATAACAATGATAATAATGCTAATGAAATAATAATAATGAATAATACAATGATAATAACAATAATAACAATAATAACAATATAACAAGAATAACAATAATGACAAAATAATGACAATAATGACAATAATGACAATAATGTGCAATAAGGATATTAATGATAATAATGTAATTATAATGATAATAATGATTAATAATGATAATACAATGATAATAATGAATAATGGTAATATAATGATAATGAGAATGACATAATGAAATGATATAATGATAATTTTAATGATAATTAGATAATAATGATAATGATAATGAAATAAAGATATAATGATAATAAATAATAATAATTTAATGAGAATGATAATGATACATGATAATGATAATGATAATGATATGATAATGATGATGATAATGGGAATGATAATGATAATGGGAACGATAATGATAATGGAAATTATAATGATAATGATAATGATAATAATAATTAACTCGTAATAATAATTAATAATAATAATAATGTAATAATGTAATGTATGGGGTAATGCTATGCTACACGCTAAAATAATTTACAAGTTGGATAAAAAATATACTAAAATTATTTCAGTCCACTAGATTGCACAGACCGCCGTAGTGGAGTGTGTTGTTTTATTTTTGTGTTTTGTGTGTGGGGTTGTGGTGTGTGTGGTGTGTGTGTGTGTGTGTGTGTGTGTGTGTGGTGTGTGTGTGGTGTGTGTGTGTGTGTGTGTGCGTGTACATGTGTGTGTACGTGTGCATCATGTCAATAATGCCTATAGGTTTAATTTGTTCATGAGCTTATATTGTACAGTAAATTAAAAATACTGAGGTATCATGAGTCTGGGTTGACTTCTTGAATACGAATATAAGATTTGGGAAATTACACTCCATCTTTTCTTTTTCTTTAAATTTCAGAATTTTTAAATGGTTTATTTATAACTGCACAAGTTCAATCGTATATTAACATGGAGCGAACCGTTCTTGTTCAGAGTCTTTTATCCCTTGAAGCATTGACTGCTTTCGGTAATACCGTGAACAGAAGACTTCATTGGCAAGACCCTGAAACTTCTGTTCAGCGTAGGAAGAAACCCATTCCCATAAATAGTTTCTGGAAAAGTCCCTTTGGCCTTGTTGTAAAATCCTGAAAACAAGTGGACCCACAGCCAGACAAACGCGCTCATTTGGGGATCAAAATTTTTAGTTTAATTAATCACCTTTACATCATCACACCCTATTGGGGGGTCGGAGGAGGTGTGTCACTTAGGTGTGGTGTTTAATTTTCATGTATTTGTGTCTTGTGGTGTGTATCTTCTTCCTGTGGGGTTAATCAAACATGTGGGCGAACGTTTTAAAACCAACGTAAATGATATTCATATTTTATTCTTTAATCATGTCTTTATTCATTCATCAAAATACATATTTAGTTATTTTGTATTGTTTATAATACAACTGGATCGAATAGTAAACTCGGAGGGTGCTGACTCACTGTACGAAAATAAGCTAATGTGAACATACTCTAAAAATACATTTATCGATACAAATTGTTAGATGACATAGCCCTATGCATATCACCCGACAACATAATCCGGTAAAAAAATAAAAGAATAAAGTAGAATAAAACATAAAACTAAAAATAGAAACAGAAATTTTGAATACAGATAGACGTGAAGTAATTAATTTGTACTACAATTTGTGTGTTTTATTTCAACTGTGGAAGTGTGTTTTATACGTGTGTTTTTACTCGATTTAGTTATTTCTGTCTTACATTTTGGTGTTTTTAGGCAATATAATACCAACGATATATACATACATCACACAATATATAATACATACATACATGCATACATACATACATACATACATACATACATACATACATACATACCCATAAACAAACATCATACACACATAACTACATACATTTACTCATACATATATACGTATATATACATACATACATATGTTGAGACATTCTGATAGGCTGACGGAAATAGTAGAAACACAAGAGCCTTGTCTGAGTTATTCTGACTAGTTTCGCAGGTATGCTTTCTATCCCTTTGAGAAAGGGTACTGCAATATCAGGAATAAACTCAGATCAAGACTTCCGTGTTTTACTCCCATTTACACCATTCATACATGTACATATAAACATGAAACATACATACAATATATGTATATATATACATATATATATATTATATAATATATATATATTATATATATATATATATGTATATATATAACACGTTATATATGTTTGTGCGTGTGTTTATGTGTGAAACGCACAAATGCAAAGCCATGTAAACCATTTCTCAGGCTAAAAAGAAACTTCTCATTTCAAATTCTCAAAACATCTCTTTTATAGAATATCAGGAACTTCTCTGTTCAAATTTTAATGTTCTGTAATAGAATATTCATTTATGCTGATACCACGGCATGACATGTTTGAATTAAAATTTCAGTCTAATTTGTAATCTTTTTTCAGTTATTGTTAAATTTTTATGTAAAAATGAAGAAATAAAAAAGCATTATACTCATTGAAATGTGAATGCCTGTATATATATATATAACAGACACACACATATATATATATATATATAAATGTATAAAATATATGTATAATGTATATATACATGTATATATATACATATATATACATACATATACATGTATATATATATATATATATATATATATATATATATATATATGTGTGTGTGTGTGTGTGTGTGTGTGTGTGTGTGTGTGTGTGTGTGTGTGTGTGTGTTTATATATATATATATATATATATATATATATATATATATATACATATGTATGGCAAGAGTGGTATAGGTAAATTCCAGGAAGGAGCAGAAGTATTTTATTCTCTAACGTTTCGACAGAGTCTTCTTAGATAATAGTACAGGCAAATTGGAATACATTGATATATACTAAGCGGGTCATCTCACAGGTCGCCTTGGGATAGAGTCCGCCGTTTGTGCCCCCTTGATGATTAATCTTGCTGTTATGTGTGCCAAATTTACAAATCCTTCTCTATGATTGGTTGATTTAAAAGTATTAATATATGCAGCTTCAATAGTTTTCTTGTCGTCTTTTTCATACCGGTGTGTAGGATTTTGATGTTGTTCCAATTAGGCATATGTCCGTGTTGTGTAGCGTGTACTACTAGCGAATTAGATGTCCTGTGGTGTCGCATGTCATTCTTGTGTTCGTATAATCTTTTTGTTATTCCTCTTGAAGTTTCTCCAAAATAAACTGCATCACATCCACCACATGGAATCTTGTAAACCACGCTCTTTTCATTTTTCTCTTCCGTGTGTTGTTTACTGGATAAAATGTCCCGTGTTTTCTGTCCTGAGGAGTGTACGACTTCCATCCCTATTCTCGCTAGAAATTTGGAAATTAATTCGCCTCTCGAGGAGTAAGGAATCACTAAAAAATCTTTTTCTTTCCTCTGTTCTTCTGTAACTGTGTTTTTTCTTCTCCATATTTGTTTGGCTTTATTTTTCAGTTTTTGTATATATATATACGTTTCGACTTAAATGAATGAAAGTGCTTTTGCAACATCCTGGATTTTCCTTACATTCTCATATATATATATATATATATATACATATGTATACATATATACATATTATATATATATACATATATATACATATATATTGGTGTAGCCAGGTAGTATATTCTCTTGTAAACATACGAGGTTGAAGGCTAAAGAGGATTCATTGTTGATTATTTTATTACGTGTAGCTTCGATACAACGTACAATCTTTTTGTCTTCAAATTTGACGTATCTTAGTAGTTGTCCTATTGTGGCCGACGTTTCGGAACTTCCTGGTTCCATCTTCTGGGAGATCTGATGTGCAGTGTCTGTGGATGTCGTATTTATTCATGGAGTTGGGATCATAAGGCTTCTTGCAGGAAGAGGTCTCCTCTGATTGGTTGCCTAGGACCAATAGGGGAGCCGGGTTACTGGAGATCTGAGAGACCTCTCCCATTGCGTGTAGTGATTCTGTCTGTGTTCAGTCTCTTCATGGATGGTAAGACGCGCAGGTCTTCGGTCTGGATGTTGATGTTAGGATGGTTATCTTGTATGTATATGGCTTCCAGGAACAGTAGCCGTCGGGGATCCGATTCCCTGTCTATGATTGTCGTGTTATTGTCTAGGTCTTTTCTTGTTAGTGCTTTGTTGTGGGAAGAGGTATAGTGTGACTTGATTGATCCGTTGGACAGGTGGCATGTTAGGCGTCGTGTTAATTGTGTTGTTGTCATACCACACGCCTCACTATTGCATTTATTTTGGTATACAACGTGGTCTTGTTGTAGTATTGTTTTTGTGGTGGTGGGTTGGTTACGGATAATCAATTGGGCTGTTTTCTTAGTATATATATGTATATATATATATATATATGCACACATATACATATATATATATACATATACATATATATATACATATACATATATGTATATATACATATATATACACATATACATACATATATATATATATATATATATATATATATATATATGCACTTGATACATATTTTATTTGTATATAGGTATGTACATAAATATAAACACAAATCTGGTGTGGCGAATAGGTGACTGGAAGTACGGGAGAGGGGAAGAGGAAGAAAGGAAGTGTGGTCGTAGGAACAGGAAGCTTAACCTTTGGGGCAGGAGGGCGTTGGCCAAAAATAGACTTAAGGGAAGAACCAGAGAATTAAGAAAGAAAGCTAAAACTGAAAATAGGGAGACGATAATTCGCTGGTTGGTAAGTGAGAGATGAGGACCAAAGGAGAAGGCCAAGCAAGGAATTATAATGAAAGAGGAAAAATGTAACTGGAAATAAGTAAAAGGTGAAAAGTAGTAATAAATCGGAATATAGATACAATCAATGCACATAAGAAGAAAGGAAAGGGAGAATTGAGATGCAGAAGACACAATTCCGTTCTTACACTGTAGCTCCTAAAAGTACAAGAAACCTGTTGAGATAACATGCAGATGATATAATTTTGGGAAACTTGAAGTCCTGACACCAAGCCAAGTGTCTGAAGAGAAAACAATAATAACGTTAGGCTATAACATCATCCCCTTTGCCTCCCCAACATCCACTGAGATCTTTCCGGGCCTGGGCTTTTGTAACCCAGAAGTTCCGGGGTAAGGTTAATGGAGCCCATCAAGAGGACAAATGAGGACTCCGGCCCAGCGTCGTCACCCGGAAGAAAAAAGTGCCTCGAATCAGAAACGGAATGACGCTGCCGAATGATCTCTGCCCCGAGAGGCCGAGTCACGCTCAAAGATGCTTAACGAGCCGGAGAGAGAGATATATAGATAGAGAGAAAGAAGGGTAAAAAGAGATAGAGACGTATATGTATATATATATATATATATATATAGGCCTATATATATATATATATATATATATATATATATGTATACATATATTTATATATATATATATATATATATATATATATATATATATTTATATATTTATGCAAGGTAACCACTTAAGAAAATAAACAAACGGAACAGAGCGCTTTCGTATATTACATCTTCAGTGTAAATTACAAAGAAAGAGGGTACAGCAAACATAATATAGTGGGACAATAGTATAAGGAACTCACTAGGAAAGGTTGTGGACGAATTGTCCGGGCGTGGGTCACACGTCCAGCATTCTTACATTTTGTAATTATTGGCTACTTCTTTGCAAATATAATTATAATTTTGTACAATCCTAAGTTAAGGTTAAAGTTGTTATCATTTGTGATTTTAATCAGGCTACTTTCAATTAAATTCCTTTCCGTTTGTTTGTTTGTTTATTTTCTTAAGTGGTTACCTTGCATTTATAAAACACACGTTCCTAGTGTTCTCATTGCATATATATATATATATATATATATATATATATATATATATATATATATGTATATATATACATATACATGTATACGTATATATATATATATGTATTTATATATAATATATATATATACATTTGTATATATATATTATATATATATATATACATTTGTATATATATATTATATATATATATATATATATATATATATATATATATATATATATATATGAGAGAGAATGTGGGTGGGGAAGGGCAAACGAAGATGTGTTAGGAATAGAGTTTATTGCCCTAACGTTGCGACCAACTTGGTCTTCAGAGGACTACCAGTAAAATGTTCAGCACGAAAGACTTTGCCGTCCCACCTGGAGCATCCAGGAATATCCCATTGTGGCTGTACTTTTGGGCGTTCTCGATGCGAAATAGCACAGTATCGTAACAGAGTCTCTGTTTGCTGTTCAGAAGAAGAGACTTCTCCTTCACCTCTTCTGTCAACTTCTCTTTGTTATAGGCCTTTTCTCGGCGTATGATGTTTGATGTTTTCTCGCCACATCTTGAAAGTGGTAGCCCATATTGGATGATAGAGCCCCCTCCGCAGTTCCACACATGTTCCTGGATATCGTCTAGAGCGTCAAGGTAAATTTCATCGTTGTATTCCGTCGCTTTTTGGCGCTGCAAGAAGTCACTGGCGAACAAATCTTTGGTCTCTTCCCAGATACCTGACTGGTCCTCTAGTTCCGAAAACGCAAACATGCTCGCATAAGTAGCTCGCAACTGATTGCGGTCATTAGTGTGGTTGATGATTTCCAATATAGTTTTCTTCCAAGTTTCTTCGTCGTTTAGGAGTCCCATCGCTTTAACGGCTTCTCTGTAAGAGGGATAGATCACCCCTTCAAATGTCCGAAGATCCTCGTAAGACGCAGGCCCCTTTACGTGTGTTAAAAGTAGTCTCAAATAGAAGAGCTCGACAGTTTTATTTGTGACAGCACGTATCCTTCCCAGAGAAGATGCTGTCGTCTTTCTTCCCAGACACTGCTAGTGTTATTAAAAGCAAAGTGGTTGGGAAGCTGATTATAATATAGGCCTGCTGCAAATTCGTTTCGCGCACACAGTTTGAAGAAAGCTGTCAAATGAGTGTCTTTAGAGGTTTTTCTATCGATCTCCTCCTTAGACGCGTTCTCCTTGAAAAATACAGCGTTCTCTCCTTCTAGATGCAAATCAAGAGTTGCCACAGGGGGGTGACTTCTGTGAATCGCAAATTTGAAAATCTTCCATGACGCCTCATTCGCATTGACGAATCATGCCTCCTGGAATTTTCTCACTTCATTAACATCTTCCCCTTCTTTCGTTTTCGAAAACAGAATGCGGTCACATCCTTTGTTGACGTACTTTGTAACGTAGGCTATGCACTTTATAGAATTTGAGCACTCAACATTTATGTGCACGTTATACTTTAGACATAGGTACGGGCTGTAGGGGACAACCCATGAATTGTCAACTTTGATTTTCTCTCCCTTTACTATTTTCTCGAAAGAGTGGCCTCCTTCACCTACTGCTCTCCTTCGATACAGAGGGTACTCGTTGTTCCCAAAGTACATGTCGCCCCTGCATACTTTCGGAAAACTCTTTCCACACAATGATTTGGAACCGTACTTTCCTTGACAACGTAGTTGGGACTCGTCGAAGCCTCTACAGGGGCCGTGTATCATGTTCGTTGTCACAATCTCATATAAGCGTGGCTCTTTATTTTTGTCAGGTATCTCAGAGGATATCACCCTAGAGACAAAATCAGCAGTAACGTGGCGTTCCATCCAAAGAAGGATTTGAACATGGGGGAGACCTCTTTTCTGCCACTCAACACTCAGTAGGTGTGCCTTAACACGCCCAAACACGTTTTTAATTGTCAGATCGTCCATCAGGCTGGCCGCTTTCAACTTGAAAATCCGACTAACAAAGTCAGGGCGGTCATACTTCCGGGAGGTGTCACAACCGACAGCCTCCACGGCTTGTTTCAACTCTTCCTAATGAGGATTCATTGTAAAGGTGATAAAAAAAAAGTCTGAAGACCCGTAAGACGACACAAAAGCCAAGGCGTCTTGCTGCCGCGCTTTCATGTATCTTGGGCCTTTCGGTTATCCCCGTCCCCTATTAGAATATCAGCGCGCTCTTTCCGCAACTCCCGTTGATTGTGTTCGATGAAAGACAACCTGTCAGACTCAACTTTCACGTAATTATCCACAACAAATTGTTGGAAAAGACGGGCCCCTTTAGTCACATAATTGAAAACACCTTCTCTTTCCATGTAAAGAGAGGCGTAGTACATGCAAGGGCTTAGCCTACTGTATGTTGCAGGAACATATTTTGAACAACAAATGTCTGCTTTGCGTTGCTTTTTCATAGTACAAGAATGACCGACGTCTCCATTGGGAAACAGGAGAGGGTACTGAAAAACATCGTAGAAGAAGTTGGTGTGACTCATAAGTCTGAGACTAAATTTTGAATCTTCCTTTGGGGAACCTATCACTATTTCCAATGGGTCTCTTGAGAGGCCCAAATTAACGATGGCTCCCACCTGCGAAGAAGAAGTAGGAAGGTAGTAGACTCCTTTATGTTCGCGGGTTGTTATATTCTCAGCGGCTTTCAACGTAATAAACACCTGGGGTAATTTGCCATATTTCTTGACGTGAGATTCCATAAGCTGTTTAGCCGTCTCTAGCTCTTTCAACATCCCAGACAGACACGCGTTATGTTTTGCCATGTATTCGTAAAAGTATGTGATAATCTTCTCGTTCTCTGAAAGAACCTTTTCCTCCCTAGCTCGTCTCTTCTCCGTTTCGTTCATTTTCCCCTTGCCATTTCCTGACTTTGAAAAATGTTGAACCGCCAGAGTGCGAAGTTTAATCTGCTTATCTTTCTCGTGGAAGAAATAAAGATCCAAGAAAGAACTATTCTTCCTCCAAAACGGGTTTTTCTCAGAATTACTGTCATGATCAAAATGCACGTCTTTCGCAGTCAAAGACCCCTTTTTAGCAACCCGGGCTTCAATGAGCCTAGTCTGTGGTACACTCGTCCCTGAATTTTGTAACACAGTGCCTTTTCTCCTGCGTTCTCCAGCTTACTCGAAGTCGCAAAAGATGTGAAAGAAAACACTAAATTGAAACCAGCGATATGTTTCAAAAATCTTTCAGAGAAAACGGTTTTACCTTCGTAGAGCTCTCTTATTGTCCCATCCTTAATATCTGAGGGCAACAATAAAGGAGTTTGACCCAAGTTGCAACAGATTGTTTTGTTTTCTCGTTTCCACAGCAAAGCTGAACAGACTTTACATTTGAAATCCCCCAATTGGCCGATGTGATGCGGAAAAGTTTGAACAGAGTTTTCCCTAAGAAACCCAAGCAACTCCTCCCTCAGTTTCTCGCGGGTCGGGATCTGGCTCCTTCAAATGACGTTCGGATCGTTCTTTTCTCATCTTGTCAAGAACATTTTTCTCTTCCTCTGAAAAATTCTGAGGAGTCTCTCCAAATCGCAGGAAAGCTTTCACTTTCTTAAACGCCTCACGTCTCTTCCTTTTTTCGGCCCGCAATTCTCGCGCTTCTTGTATCTTTTGGACCTTTTCTTCTCTTTTGAACTCCCGCAGTTCTCGTGCTTCTCGTATCTTTTGGGCCTTCTCCTCTCTCTTTAACACCCGCAATTCTCGTGCTTCTCGTATCTTTTTGGCCTTTTCTTCCTTCAATTTTGCGCGCATTTCTCTTTTTGAGACCCTCTCTTCCGTCTTTTGAAGAATTTCTCGTGCTCGGTCCTCATTTAAATTCTCTGCCTCAAACTTACTCGAAAACTGCTATCATTCCCTGGCGCACCAGAAAGGTTTTCGGGCGTTTCCTCTTTCACGGGACGCCGGTCATTTTTTTTCTTCAGCGTGTCTTTGACCTTTTTGACCGCATATTTGTTGTAACCTTTAGCCCTCTGGTATGCCTTATAAGATAAATCAAGATAATGCATCTGGTAGATTCTATGGTCGCTTCGTCCACCATGCTTCGTGAAACCTTTGTACCCCACAAAGTAATGCTTCGAAAAACCATTTGACTGTTCTTCTGTTATTTCTCCATCAAACAATTCCAGAGTATCAAACTTTTCGTCGCTGTACTCAAAATCTTTGCACTCCCTTAGAGAAGCTTTGAACCGCATGACTTTCCTGTGGAATTCTTTAATTGTTTTGTGAACCGAAAAAGTCTTCGTGTTGTTGTAAAGTTCAGGAAATGCTTTAGTGTGTTCAGCCCGTAAAGTATTCTGCAACCCCCGGTTATTCTCAAGACTTCCTTTTTTGAGACCTTCTTGCAATCAGCCACCCACTTCCAGAAATGGCGTTGCCGCCTTCTCTTGATTGCCGCGTTTTCGGGCATCGTGCACGTCTCCGGGATGACGTTCCCCGTCAAAGTTAATCGCCAATCTTTGCTTACCCCCACCGCTCTCGGTGTCCCCTGTTTGTCACGGATAGGCCGGAAGGACGAAAGAAACACATGCCTTATCTCAGTGGACTTTTTTATTTTTAGTTATTCATTGATATGTATGTGTACTTCACCATGAAGTAGTATTTTGGTCAAACCATAGTTAATGTCTCGCCTGATATTTTCTCATTGTTTATTGAACATACCATATATATATATATATATATATATATATATATATATATATCTATATATATATATATATATATATATATATATATATATATGTGTGTGTGTGTATGTGTGTGTGTGTGTGTGTGTGTGTGTGTGTGTGTGTGTGTGTGTGTGTGTGTGTGTGTGTGTGTGTGTGTGTGTGTGTGTGTATGTGTGTGTGTGTGTGTGTGTGTGTGTGTGTGTGTGTGTGTGTGTATGTACAAGGAATTACATCACCGTGATACGAAAATGCAAAATAACCACAGGAGAAGAGAAACTTGTAGACAGTAAGTACTTATGTGTGTGTGTATGTGTTGGTGTGTGTGTGTGTGTGTGTTGTGTGTGTGGTGTGTGTGAGTGTGTTAGGTGGTGGTTGTGTGTGTGTGTGTGTGTGTGTGTGTGTATGTATATATATGCAAGGAATTTACATCACCGAGAAACGAAAAATGCAAAATAACCACAGGAGAAGAGAAACTTGTAGACAGTAAGTACTTTCGTATATTACATGTTCAGACTAAATGAAAGAGATGCAGAGTTGTGTTTAAATGTAAGTATTAGGTAGCAGCCGTAGGGTGGAGGGGGGAGACAATACAATTCGACCTGACCAACACATATGGTTCAATCTGATATTAAGTACCTGATATTAAGCATGATTCTATTATATTCCTTTCGTGTAGGTTTTTCCCTTTGGCTAAAATTGTTGCCTTAGACCAATCAATATGATGGTTGTTGAAATACCGCATTATTTTCCTGGGGAGATCTTACACTATATCTATGTTGGGAAATCCTTGTTTCCAAGTTTTTCCCAGTTTGTCCAATGTAAAGTTTTTGTTCGAATTTTGGCATGAAATTTTATAGACAACACCGTAGTTGTTAGACGGGTTGTACTTGATTAAAGTTTTCTTAATGGTGTGGTCATATTTAAAAGCTACTTTGATGTCTTATTTCTTGAGTATGGTGACAATACTAAGAAATCTTTCATAAAAAGGAAGAAAAAGTGTATTAAGTTGCCCATAGTTTTCTTGTTCTTGATTGTGTGCTTTGTAAAATAGTTTCTTGGCAGTATTGTGACACTGATTAAGAATATAAGTGGGATATTTGAACTTTTCCCCAATATTCCGAATAGTTGTAATTTCGCCATCAATAAATTCAGGATCTGAAATCCTGTAAGCTCTCAAGCACATGGAGATAAAAA
>NC_134796.1:12325539-12328039 GCF_046742065.1 Oratosquilla oratoria | reverse complement strand
ACTGTAGCAGAAAATAAGCTAATATTAGCCTGAACATACTCTGAAAATACATTTATCAATACAAATTGTTTAGATGACATAGCCCTATGCATATCAACCCGACAACATAATCTCAGGTAAAAAAATAAAAGAATAAAGTAGAATAAAACATAAAACTAAAATAGAAAAAACAGAAATTTTGAATACGTGATAGACGTGAAGTAATTAATCCATTCGTACTACAATTTGAACATTTTTATTTCAACTAAGAGGAAGGGTGTGAATTTTATACGTGTGTTACAATTACCTCGATTTAGCCACTTATTTCTGTCTTACATTTTGGTGTTTTTAGGCAATATAATACCATGCGATATATACATACATACACACATATATACATACATACATACATGCATACATACATACATACATACATACATACATACATACATACATACATACATACATACATACATACATACATACATACATACATTCATACATGCACATAACTACATACATGTACTCATACATATATACGTATATATACATACATACATATGTTGAGACATTCTGATAGGTTGACGTAAATGGGAGTAGGAAACACAAGAGTCTTTGTCTGAGTTTATTCCTGACTAGTTTCGCAGGTATGCTTTCTCATCCCTTTGAGAAAGGGTACTGCACAACTAGTCAGGAATAAACTCAGATCAAGACTTCCGTGTTTCCTACTCCCATTTACACCATTCATACATGTACATATAAACATGAAAACATACATACATATATATGTATATATATACATATATATGATATATATATATATATATATATATATATATATATATATATATGTATATATATAACACGTTATATGGGAGTGTTTGTGCGTGTGTTTATGTGTGAAACGCACAAATGCAAAGCAACATGTAAACCATTTCTCAGGCTAAAAAAGAAACTTCTCATTTCAAATTCCTCAAAACATCTCTTTTATAGAATATTCAGGAACTTCTCTGTTCAAATTCCCTTAATGTCTCTGTGATAGAATATTCATTTATGCTGACCCCTACCACGGCAGTGACATGTTTGAATTAAAATTTCAGTCTACCTTGTAATCTTTTTTCAGTTATTTGTTAAATTTTTATGTAAAAATGAAGAAATAAAAAAGCATTATACTCATTGAAATGTGAATGCCTGTATATATATATATACACACACACACATATATATATATATATATGTATATATATATATGTATATATGTATATATATACATGTATATATATACATATATTTATATATATATACATACATATACATGTGGATATATATATATATATATATATATATATATATATATATATGTGTGTGTGTGTGTGTGTGTGTGTGTGTGTGTGTGTGTGTGTGTGTGTGTGTGTGTGTGTGTGTTTATATATATATATATATATATATATATATATATATATATACATATGTATGGCAAGAGTGGTATAGGTAAATTCCAGGAAGGAGCAGAAGTATTTTATTCTCTAACGTTTCGACAGAGTCTTCTTCAGAGAGATAATAGTACAGGCAAATTGGAATACATTGTCTATATACTAAGCGGGTCATCTCACAGGTCGCCTTGGGATAGAGTCCGCCGTTTGTGCCCCCTCGATGATTAATCTTGCTGTTGTGTGTACCAAATTTACAAATCCTTCTCTATGATTGGTTGATTTAAAAGTATTAATATATGCAGCTTCAATAGTTTCTCTTGTCGTCTTTTTCTTACCGGTGTGTAGGATTTTGGTGTTGTTCCAATTAGGCATATGTCCGTGTTGTGTAGCGTGTACTACTAGCGAATTAGATGTCCTGTGGTGTCGCATGTCATTCTTGTCTTCGTATAATCTTTTTGTTATTCCTCTTGAAGTTTCTCCAAAATAAACTGCATCACATCCACCACATGGAATCTTGTAAACCACGCTCTTTTCATTTTTCTCTTCCGTGTGTTGTTTACTGGATAAAATGTCCCGTGTTTTCTGTCCTGAGGAGTGTACGACTTCCATCCCTATTCTCGCTAGAAATTTGGAAATTAATTCGCCTCTCGAGGAGTAAGGAATCACTAAAAAATCTTTTTCTTTCCTCTGTTCTTCTGTAACTGTGTTTTTTCTTCTCCATATTTGTTTGGCTTTATTTTTCAGTTTTTGTATATATATATACGTTTCGACTTAAATGAATGAAAGTGCTTTTGCAACATCCTGGATTTTCCTTACATTCTCATATATATATATATATATATATATATATATATATATATATGTATATATATACATATATATTGGTGTAGCCAGGTAGTATATTCTCTTGTAAACATACGAGGTTGAAGGCTAAAGATGACTCATTGTTGATTATTTTATTACGTGTAGCTTCGATACAACGTACAATCTTTTTGTCTTCAAATTTGACGTATCTTAGTAGTTGTCCTATTGTGGCCGACGTTTCGGAACTTCCTGGTTCCATCTTCTGGGAGATCTGATGTGCAGTG
>NC_134796.1:12318039-12323039 GCF_046742065.1 Oratosquilla oratoria | reverse complement strand
TTCTCGCCACATCTTGAAAGTGGTAGCCCATATTGGGTGATAGAGCCCCCTCCGCAGTTCCACACATGTTCCTGGATATCGTCTAGAGCGTCAAGGTAAATTTCATCGTTGTATTCCGTCGCTTTTTGGCGCTGCAAGAAGTCACTGGCGAACAAATCTTTGGTCTCTTCCCAGATACCTGACTGGTCCTCTAGTTCCGAAAACGCAAACATGCTCGCATAAGTAGCTCGCAACTGATTGCGGTCATTAGTGTGGTTGATGATTTCCAATATAGTTTTCTTCCAAGTTTCTTCGTCGTTTAGGAGTCCCATCGCTTTAACGGCTTCTCTGTAAGAGGGATAGATCACCCCTTCAAATGTCCGAAGATCCTCGTAAGACGTAGGCCCCTTTACGTGTGTTAAAAGTAGTCTCAAATAGAAGAGCTCGACAGTTTTATTTGTGACAGCACGTATCCTTCCCAGAGAAGATGCTGTCGTCTTTCTTTCTTCCCAGACACTGCTAGTGTTATTAAAAACAAAGTGGTTGGGAAGCTGATTATAATATAGGCCTGCTGCAAATTCGTTTCGTGCACACAGTTTGAAGAAAGCTGTCAAATGAGTGTCTTTAGACGCATTCTCCTTGAAAAATATCGCGTTCTCTTCTTCTAGATGCAAATCAAGAGTTGCCACAGGGGGTGACTTCTGTGAATCGCAAATTTGAACATCTTTCACGACGCCTCATTCGCATTGACGAATCTTGCCTCCTGGAAGTTTCTCACTTCATTAACATCTTCCCCTTCTTTCGTTTTCGAAAATAGAATGCGGTCACATCCTTTGTTGACGTACTTTGTAACGAAGGCTATGCATTTTATAGAATTTGAGCACTCAACATTTATGTGCGCGTTATACTTTAAACATAGGTACGGGCTGTAGGGGACAACCCATGAATTGTCAACTTTGATTTTCTCTCCCTTTACATTTTTCTCGAAAGAGTGGCCTCCTTCACCTACTGCTCTCCTTCGATACAGAGGGTACTCGTTGTTCCCAAAGTACATGTCGCCCTTGCACACTTTCGGAAAACTCTTTCCACACAATGATTTGGAACCGTACTTTCCTTGACAACGTAGTTGGGACTCGTCGAAGCCTCTACAGGGGCCGTGTATCATGTTCGTTGTCACAATCTCATATAAGCGTGGCTCTTTATTTTTGTCAGGTATCTCAGAGGATATCACCCTAGAGACAAAATCAGCAGTAACGTGGCGTTCCATCCAAAGAAGGATTTGAACATGGGGGAGACCTCTTTTCTGCCACTCAACACTCAGTAGGTGTGCCTTAACACGCCCAAACACGTTTTTAATTGTCAGATCGTCCATCAGGCTGGCCGCTTTCAACTTGAAAATCCGACTAACAAAGTCAGGGCGGTCATACTTCCGGGAGGTGTCACAACCGACAGCCTCCACGGCTTGTTTCAACTCTTCCTAATGAGGATTCATTGTAAAGGTGATAAAAAAAAGTCTGAAGACCCGTAAGACGACACAAAAGCCAAGGCGTCTTGCTGCCGCGCTTTCATGTATCTTGGGCCTTTCGGTTATCCCCGTCCCCTATTAGAATATCAGCGCGCTCTTTCCGCAACTCCCGTTGATTGTGTTCGATGAAAGACAACCTGTCAGACTCAACTTTCACGTAATTATCCACAACAAATTGTTGGAAAAGACGGGCCCCTTTAGTCACATAATTGAAAACACCTTCTCTTTCCATGTAAAGAGAGGCGTAGTACATGCAAGGGCTTAGCCTACTGTATGTTGCAGGAACATATTTTGAACAACAAATGTCTGCTTTGCGTTGCTTTTTCATAGTACAAGAATGACCGACGTCTCCATTGGGAAACAGGAGAGGGTACTGAAAAACATCGTAGAAGAAGTTGGTGTGACTCATAAGTCTGAGACTAAATTTTGAATCTTCCTTTGGGGAACCTATCACTATTTCCAATGGGTCTCTTGAGAGGCCCAAATTAACGATGGCTCCCACCTGCGAAGAAGAAGTAGGAAGGTGGTAGACTCCTTTATGTTCGTGGGTTGTTAGATTCTCAGCGGCTTTCAACGTAATAAACACCTGGGGTAATTTGCCATATTTCTTGACGTGAGCTTCCATAAGCTGTTTAGCCGTCTCTAGCTCTTTCAACATCCCAGACAGACACGCGTTATGTTTTGCCATGTATTCGTAAAAGTATGTGATAATCTTCTCGTTCTCTGAAAGAACCTTTTCCTCCCTAGCTCGTCTCTTCTCCGTTTCGTTCATTTTCCCCTTGCCATTTCCTGACTTTGAAAAATGTTGAACCGCCAGAGTGCGAAGTTTAATCTGCTGATCTTTCTCGTGGAAGAAATAAAGATCCAAGAAAGAACTATTCTTCCTCCAAAACGGGTTTTTCTCAGAATTACTGTCATGATCAAAATGCACGTCTTTCGCAGTCAAAGACCCCTTTTTTAGCAACCCGGGCTTCAATGAGCCTAGTCTGTGGTACACTCGTCCCTGAATTTTGTAACACAGTGCCTTTTCTCCTGCGTTCTCCAGCTTACTCGAAGTCGCAAAAGATGTGAAAGAAAACACTAAATTTAAACCAGCGATGTGTTTCAAAAATCTTTCAGAGAAAACGGTTTTACCTTCGTAGAGCTCTCTTATTGTCCCATCCTTAATATCTGAGGGCAACAATAAAGGAGTTTGACCCAAGTTGCAACAGATTGTTTTGTTTTCTCGTTTCCACAGCAAAGCTGAATAGACTTTACATTTGAAATCCCCCAATTGGCCGATGTGATGCGGAAAAGTTTGAACAGCGTTTTCCCTAAGAAACCCAAGCAACTCCTCCCTCAGTTTCTCGCGGGTCGGGATCTGTCTCCTTCAAATGACGTTCGGATCGTTCTTTTCTCATCTTGTCAAGAAAATTTTTCTCTTCCTTTGAAAAATTCTGAGGAGTCTCTCCAAATCGCAGGAAAGCTTTCACTTTCTTAAACGCCTCACGTCTCCTTTTTTCGGCCCGCAATTCTCGCGCTTCTTGTATCTTTTGGACCTTTTCTTCTCTTTTGAACTCCCGCAGTTCTCGTGCTTCTCGTATCTTTTGGGCCTTCTCCTCTCTCTTTAACACCCGTAATTCTCGTGCTTCTCGTATCTTTTTGGCCTTTTCTTCCTTCAATTTTGCGCGCATTTCTCTTTTTGAGACCCTCTCTTCCATCTTTTGAAGAATTTCTCGTGCTCGGTCCTCATTTAAATTCTCTGCCTCAAACTTACTCGAAAACTGCTATCATTCCCTGGCGCACCAGAAAGGTTTTCGGGCGTTTCCTCTTTCACGGGACGCCGGTCATTTTTTTTCTTCAGCGTGTCTTTGACCTTTTTGACCGCATATTTGTTGTAACTTTTAGCCCTCTGGTATGCCTTATAAGATAAATCAAGATAATGCATCTGGTAGATCCTATGGTCGCTTCGTCCACCATGCTTCGTGAAACCTTTGTACCCCACAAAGTAATGCTTCGAAAAAACCATTTGACTGTTCTTCTGTTATTTCTCCATCAAACAATTCCAGAGTATCAAACTTTTCGTCGCTGTACTCAAAATCTTTGCACTCCCTTAGAGAAGCTTTGAACCGCATGACTTTCCTGTGGAATTCTTTAATTGTTTTGTGGACCGAAAAAGTCTTCGTGTTGTTGTAAAGTTCAGGAAATGCTTTAGTGTGTTCAGCCCGTAAAGTATTCTGCAACCCCCGGTTATTCTCAAGACTTCCTTTTTGAGACCTTCTTGCAATCAGCCACCCACTTCCAGAAATGGCGTTGCCGCCTTCTCTTGATTGCCGCGTTTTCGGGCATCGTGCACGTCTCCGGGATGACGTTCCCCGTCAAAGTTAATCGCCAATCTTTGCTTACCCCCACCGCTCTCGGTGTCCCCTGTTTGCCACGGATAGGCCGGAAGGACGAAAGAAACACATGCCTTATCTCAGTGGACATTTTTATTTTTAGTTATTCATTGATATGTATGTGTACTTCACCATGAAGTAGCATTTTGGTCAAACCATAGTTAATGTCTCGCCTGATATTTTCTCATTGTTTATTGAACATACCATATATATATATATATATATATATATACTGTATATATATATATAAATAATATTATATATATATATATATATGTGTGTGTGTATGTGTGTGTGTGTGTGTGTGTGTGTGTGTGTGTGTGTGTGTGTGTGTGTGTGTGTGTGTTTGTGTGTGTGTGTGTGTGTGTGTGTGTGTGTGTGTGTGTGTGTGTGTATGTATATATATGCAAGGAATTACATCACCGTGATACGAAAATGCAAAATAACCACAGGAGAAGAGAAACTTGTAGACAGTAAGTACTTTCGTATATTACATGTTCAGACTAAATGAAAGAGATGCAGAGTTATGTTTAAATGTAAGTATTAGGTAGCAACCGTAGGGGGGAGGGGGGAGACAATACAATTCGACCTGACCAACACATATGGTTCAATCTGATATTAAGTGCCTGATATTAAGCATGATTCTATTATATTCCTTTCGTGTAGGTTTTTCCCTTTGGCTAAAATTGTTGCCTTAGACCAATCAATATGATGGTTGTTGAAATACCGCATTATTTTCCTGGGGAGATCTTACACTATATTTATGTTGGGAAATCCTTGTTTCCAAGTTTTTCCCAGTTTGTCCAATGTAAAGTTTTTGTTCGAATTTTGGCATGAAATTTTATAGACAACACCGTAGTTGTTAGACGGGTTGTACTTAATTAAAGTTTTCTTAATGGTGTGGTCATATTTAAAAGCTACTTTGATGTCCAATTTCTTGAGTATGTTGACAATACTAAGAAAGCTTTCATGAAAAGGAAGAACAAGTGTATTAAGTTGCCCATGGTTTTCTTGTTCTTGATTGTGTGCTTTGTAAAAACGTTTCTTGGCAGTATTGTGACATTGATTAAGAATATGAGTGGGATATTTTAACTTTTCCCCAATATTCCGGATAGTTCTAA
>NC_134796.1:12308039-12310539 GCF_046742065.1 Oratosquilla oratoria | reverse complement strand
AATGTCTAAAAAATCAGGGCAGCAAACTCTAAATGCTCTTAAAAATATTTAAGAAAAAGCTGATATTTTGGTCTTAAGGTGAGTAAAAATGAATATACGAAAGAATATTCGTTGGTTTCCTATAAACATCCAACTTAAAATTCTCACCAGATTCATAAGTCAAAACATCTAAAAAGGGCAAACTATTATTCTGTTCAGTCTCCATAGTGAACTTCATAGACGGTACCAAACCACTTAATTTCTTTGAGAGAATATGTTTTTTTAATTCATCTTCTAAAAATATTAATAAATCTAAAACTGGGACTCGGGTAAATAAATTAATAATATAAAAAATAACAAATTTGAAATCAAAAGTGATATTTTGTCCATGTAACTTGTCAATGAGGTCAACATTGTTTTTAATGTGAGTGTGGGCAATGGGCTGGTACATTGCTGCAATAGACAGGTACATCTGACACGGTTTCATCACCATAATCCAAAGCAGACGTTAACTCTTCATTTCTTTCGTCGTGTCCCTCCATCTGGGCAAGTGAGCACGATTGCACGGGAAGCTGGTCGTCGGCGCTCGAGTCGACAAGATTTGGGTTGCGACTTTTTTAAAAGACATGATTTTCTTGCTTCTCTTCACTTGCATGCGCAATTTGGACAAAGCCACAAGACCCACAGACGATGAGGATTGGGCCGTCTTCCGCTCCTCTCCCGGTCAAGAAGAGAGGGGAGCGAAGTCCCCAAAAAGGGGAAAATGGTCGAGAGGAATAAGGAATTGCCTTTCGACCATTAAAACATGTTGCCAGCGAGATGGCAAGAATTAAGTCCCACGCGTCCACAGTCTCCTCGAAGGGTATTACATTGCATCACGTCAAAATGATGGAATGTAATACCCTTCGTCCAAGGGCATGCGAAGGGTCTTACATTTCATCACGTCAAAATGATGGAATGTAATACCCTTCGTCCAAGGACACGCGAAGGGTCTTACATTTCATCACGTCAAAATGATGGAATGTAATACCCTTCGTCCAAGGACACGCGAAGGGTCTTACATTTCATCACGTCAAAATGATGGAATGTAATACCCTTCCTCCAAGTCCGACCTCAACGAAACGTCTTCTGAAGGACCGCGGACCTCCGCCATCTTGAACGGGGAGCGATGGGAAATGGAGCTCGTCCCATTCAACCCCGGCCGCATTTTTGCGGTTTCCCTCAGCTGAATAAAATCGCCTGACGGCATAAAAACAGAGAAGGGAGTAGTTAGCCTCAGCGAGTGAGTCGGTGTGAGTCAGGTTAAGGAAAAAAGAAATCGAGGATTACCATGGCATAAATTTTGAACATCTTGTATAGAATCATCACATGTGTGTGTGTGTGTGTGTGTGTGTGTGTGTGTGTGTGTGTGTGTGTGTGTGTGTGTGTGTGTGTGTGTGTGTGTGTGTGTGTGTGTGTGTGTGTGTGTGTGTGTGTGTGTGTGTGTGTGTGTGTGTGTGTGTGTGTGTGTGTGTGTGTGTGTGTGTGTGTGTGTGTGTGTGTGTGTGTGTGTGTGTGTGTGTGTGTGTGTGTGTGTGTGTGTGTGTGTGTGTGTGTGTGTGTGTGTGTGTGTGTGTGTGTGTGTGTGTGTGTGTGTGTGTGTGTGTGTGTGTGTGTGTGTGTGTGTGTGTGTGTGTGTGTGTGTGTGTTGTGTGTGTGTGTGTGTGTGTGTGTGTGTGTGTGTGTGTGTGTGTGTGTGTGTGTGTGTGTGTGTGGGTGTGGTGTGTGTGTGTGTGTGTGTGTGTGTGTGTGTGTGTGTGTGTGTGTGTGTGTGTGTGTGTGTGTGTGTGTGTGTGTGTGTGTGTGTGTGTGTGTGTGTGTGGTGTGTGTGTGTGTGTGTGTGTGTGTGTGTGTGTGTGTGTGTGTGTGTGTGTGTGTGTGTGTGTGTGTGTGTGTGTGTGTGTGTGTGTGTGTGTGTGTGTGTGTGTGTGAAGGATCAATTAGGTCCTTTAGTTCTGAAACTAGGTGCGGACCACCACTGCCTGCTTCAGAACTCTCGGTTCGTTTATAGACTCGTAGGACAAGCAAGAAAACACAGGATTGCACTGGAAGTTTATAATTCTGGTCCTTCCACAATGCACTATCAAATCAACTTGAAGAATAGGGAAAACAACACCAACTGTTTCACCTTAGGTCAGTTCGGTCGTAGTTCACTCGAATTGTCTCCACATGTAAACACTTAAACTACTCGTAGAAAGCTTCGGCAGATGATCAGGGTTTTGGAGCTGAGCGATGACGATTCTGGCAGAGCAGAAGGCGAAGTTGGAGACAAACGACGTCCAGTCGATGCAACACGCCAGTTTTAGAGTGGAGAGGGAGTAGTGGACTAGGTGCAGTCACCAAGTTCTCTCTGCTAAATCCATGTCTGTCCGGGACGCACGTAACCTCGGTCGTCATACGTGGCAGCTCGTTTCAAGTAAAACTTCGAAGCGCACTCAAACAGTGCGCTATTTAAGAGGGCTGGTTGTTTAGAAGATTAGGT
>NC_134796.1:12293039-12303039 GCF_046742065.1 Oratosquilla oratoria | reverse complement strand
CTTCCCTACGTAACCACACAACCTACACAACGGTTACACTGGTGGCAGCTAGTGGCCGCACCCACACCATATTTAACGGTTACTCAACCATACCACAACGGTTACAGCCGTCTTACCCCATACTCAACCATATCCAACGGTTACACTGGTGGCGAGCGGTGCTCCCACGCCCTGAATAGAAGCGCCGTCCTCAGCCATACTACCAAGGTTACACAACCAATCCAACTGGCGAGCGGTACTCTATTCCAACCTCCGAAGATACAAGCCTACTTTATACCAAGAAACACTGGTTTCACACATGCCTACCACAGAAGGCCGAATACATTCTTCAGTCATTCAAGCCACGCCTACCATTCAGAACATTCAGAAGGAACGGACCACGGTGAACGAAGAAGAAATCGTCTATCTTCGACTTCTCATATCTTCCTTCAAGCCACTTGATTCTATTCAGACCAGCCGCGCCTGCAGCTCAGACGACCGAGATCGTCTACTTCTCATCAACCGCATCAGAAAGCTAGCTCATCACTTCGTCAAGCAAGCAACACGTCTACCCACAACACCTCCACAAACCACTCCCTTCGAGACGACAGTCAGAATTCTAAGATCGCAGCTTTGCATCAATCTTAGAATCGGTGGTGAAATCGAACCCATTTGATTTTGAACCACCTGGTGGCAGTACGCTACCATAGTCTCTGTAGACAGATATCTACAGCGACATAGAAGAACCGGTCAACTCTACACCGCACCTCATCAAGACTCCAAACCAAGAGATAGAACTTCAATCAAAACCACAGGTTTCCATTCACCCGAGAACAACGCGAAATCTGCAAGCTCAGCACCTCGGTAAGCATATCTAACCCCCACCCCTCTATCCCTTCAAGCAGTGAACCCAAGCTGATCACCTGTAGAGATCCAGCGCACCAACTCCTAGATCGACACGACATCACGACTTCAGTCAAGACGCAGTGGACCCAGGCCGACGAGACACATCCGAGAGACAATCTCGTCCGCCACCCAAAACTACCGTCACCAATCACCGTGAGTATAAACCATAGACTCCCACTAATTCCCCCCTTTTTTTTATATAATTCAGAAGCCGGACGAGAAACCGCCTCCACCCCCCCACACCCCTCCATGTCCACCCAGACCAGAAGCTTCGCTATGACCGGCCAGACTAGAGGCTTACAGCGGTTAGGCCCAGACCCGCCTAACCAGCCTCCACCCCCACACCTCCCACCCAGACCAGAAGCTTCGCAACACTTCGACCCGGACCCGCATCGAGTCAGCATTCTCGCCCTCACCCGCCACCAACCGCCACCCTTGGCGCACCAAGATTTGATGACAATGGAGATGTTGGCCTCAGCCGATGTCAACAACTTGGACCACGACAGTTCACATCCGCTCACGGCACCTACCCAGTGCTTCCCGAACTTCAAGACGTAGACCCACAGTACTCGTACCTTAAGTACCCAAGTATTATTTTGTATTTTTTTGTATAACCCCATATAACCTACGTATCACAAAAAATGTAATAATCATTTTAATTACAATTCTTTAAATGTAAATTAGCCCACGTAGAACTCTCTATTAGTTACAATTATAGAAATTCAAAGACCACGATAGACAAAACCTAATAATCAACACATCCACTATGTAATTTTAACTTACAAATATTTTTTTTCAATTTTAACGTAGATTTAGAATATCAAAATGTCACCGCGAAGAAATCTTCCAGGCAGTCACCCGAAACATAGTATACATAAATTATTCCTCCTTCGGACGCAGGACGTCATGCGATTCGATAGGTTAGGCCCTCACGATCATTTACTTATAAAAACTTTTTCACTCTCTAAAAGTACTTCTTCACTTCCTTCCGACCGTGAAGCCCCGGAATAATACACTCAAAACCCAACCCACTCAAACAGGATGAATAAGCATTCCATACCATACATACACTAGAATTAAAAATAAAATAAAATAAAATAAATTAACTGCCTTAAATAAATATAAATATATTATATATATTACAAATATATATACATATATGTATATATATACATATATATATATATATATATATATATATTGCAAAGAGAGAGCAGGCCGACAGGAGACCTTTTGGTCTAAATTCAGTCTATTTCCTGACAG
Organism: Oratosquilla oratoria; assembly: GCF_046742065.1. Lineage (NCBI taxonomy): Eukaryota > Metazoa > Arthropoda > Malacostraca > Stomatopoda > Squillidae > Oratosquilla > Oratosquilla oratoria. The sequence continues at coordinate 12,300,891 of NC_134796.1, read as the reverse complement.
TTTGAGACCATTATTTCTTGTTGGATTCTCGTTCAGTGTAAAAATTTTGTCACTTTCGATGTTGCCATTCCCCTTTAGAGTTTTAAAGACCAGTATCAAGTCACCTCTGAGTCTACGCTTTTTTTTTTCGGGGGGGGGGGGGACAGATTCATATGTTTTAGTCGATTTTCGTATGATTCATTTTTGATAGTTGGAATCAGTTTTGTGGCTCGACATAGAACTTTTTCCAATCTGTCATTGTCTTTAATGAGATTCGGTGACTATACGAAAACAGCATATTCCAAATGTGAACGACCTAACGATATGTATATATTTATATACATACATATATATATATATATATATATACATATATATATATATATATATACATACGTATATATATATATATATATATATACCTACGTATATATATGTATATATATATATATATATATATACATATATATAATGTATATATATGTATATATATACATATATATGTATAAATATATGCATATATATATATATATATATATATATATATATATATATATTCATTAAACTGAGACAGTACTCCCGGTTGTTGACTTAAATCATAGCCAAATATTTGTTTATCGCTGTGCATCAAGTGTGAAAACATTATTTACTCCGAAGGTATCAACAGCTCAGAATACGACATTATGTTTTTCTTCTGAAGAAACAATGTTTCTAAAAAAAATTTGCCTATTTTGACGTTGTTCTTTTTACCATTACGTATTCTATCAAAAGCTTGTAGCTGTATTTTCTCTAAATAATCATAGACATAAGAGTAGAATAAAAGTTTTAGCATCATAAGCAATCAAAATAACGAACATAATTGAGACACATGTATACACATGTATATAATTAACCAATCACACAACCAATGCGTAATATTTTCTCCATCATATTGAAAAGAAATATTTCCCTTTGAATACAATCTCTTACAGTTGGGAAATTCATATAAAAGAGATCTTATTCACATATCTGCTATACATTAGTTTTATTCCTACTATTAAACCTACTCTCAATCTTACAAGTCTACTCTTTATGCCAACTTACAAACCTACTCATAAGTCTACTCACAAGTCTACTCATAAACCAACTCTTCCATTTATTTCTATTTTATTTCAGATTTAGCTTTAAATCTAAATATAATTGAAATTCATATTTTAAGACGGGTCACCCCGACAATTTGTCAATAAGAAAAAATATTTGAAAAACAGATGATAAAACTGAAACATTACTGTCCAAATTGTATAAAGACTCTCCGATTTTTCTATCACAATTTTCTTAAAGGTGTATGAGTGATGTGAGTTGATTGATAGTTCTATATTCTATTTGACCAAGAAAACTTTATCTTATTATTTTAAAAGAAAACTCTGTTCCCAGTCTCTCCCAGTCCATAAATCCGCAACAGTTGCAGAGCATCTGCCCCTTCCTGATACGGGCCTCCTGACGTGGTGGGCGTCTTTTGACAGTCCAATACATCTTTTAGAGATTTTTTTATTTCAGAGTGGCAGCAGCACGGTTACTTGTGAAAAATGATGTTGGACGATTTCTTATAGTTTAATATATATTTTGTTTAATGCCGCTTTTCGAGACTTTATATATGTATATATATATATATATATATATATATATATATATATATATATATATACTGTATATAAATATATATATATATATATATGTACATATATATGTATATATATATATATATATGTATATATATATATATATATATATATATATAAAATATATATTATAATAATCTATTTTAAATTTATATATTTATTTCCTATATATATATGATAAATCAAAAGATGTGAAGTACAATGGTTTGTTTTTATTTATGACTACGTCTTCTTTTATAAAATCAAAAGAATAATGTATACTTTTGTAAAAACTTTCCTGGTATCCTTATATGTAAACATCTGTACCTGGTTTGGCCTTGTGTGTTTCAGGTAGCTGTGGTTTGGCAGTTAGCCCCTTTCCCTAGAAATCTAGAATGTGTTTGCAACTTGATAGGTCGTCATGTATACTTTCGTTAGATTTATAATTTACAATATATCAGTGTATAATAGATGAAAGGTAAAATGTAACTTATGTAGATAATGTGAATATATATTTATGCGGCTAATCTAAAGTATCTTGATATAATCATACACCATTACCCTTATATGTAAAATACCTTCTCTCTGTACCCCCAAAAGGGACATTCCTAAAAAGAGCAGAATCATAAGGGGCTCTGGGAGGAGTTTTCTGACCAGAATCCTAAGATTCTGGTCTTTTAATGTGCGTGGATGTGGTATAGAGGAAAGTAAAAGGGAAGAGATAGGCAGTATGTTTGTGAGAAGAAAGATGGATGTGTTGGAATTGAGCGAAACGAAGTTGAAAGGGAGGGGTGTAGTTGGGAGGTTCTCAGGAGTGAAGAGAGGACGAGTGAGAGAAAAGGTGGCTATACTATAGTGAAGAGACAGAAAAATGTGTGGTGGAGTGGAAGGATGTTTCTTCAAGGTTAATGTAGATGAAGGTAAAGCTGGGAAGGGAAATGTGGGCTTTTGTGAATGCATATGGGCCTGGTATTGAGAAGAGTGTAGAGGAAAGGAAGACTTTTTGGATAGATTTAAATGAGTGCATAGAGGGATTAGGGAGAAATGTCAATGTAGTGGTGTTGGGAGACCTTAATGCTATAGTAGGAAATGAACCAATAGACGGAGTGGTTGGGAATTGTGGAGTGCCAGAAAAAAATCATAGTGGAGAGTAGATGGTGGGGATATGTCTAGAAAGAGAGTTGATGATAGCAAATACAGTGTTTAGAAAGAAAGTCAAGCATAAGCGCACACGGGAGAGGGTGATAGATGGAAGGGTGGTAGATAGGGCGTTCATGGACTATATAGTGTTAACCAGGAAGATAGTAGGAAGCGTTAAGGATGTACATATTCTAAGGGAAGACAGTGGGTGGATATCAGATCTATTTTTGGTGAAATGTAAGTTGAAAGTGGAGGATAGATGAAGAAAGAGGAAAAAGACAGAAGGTAGGGAGGTGTTTAAAGCAAACTGCTTAAATGAGAAAAAAAGAGAGAAGTACAAGAAGAAGTTGAGAGAGGAGTGGGAGTGAAAGATAGAGTAGAACTTGGGTGCGAATCTGGCGGGAAATGGAGGAGTGGGGGTGGATGAAGAATGTAGATTGAGAGAAGCCAGTAAATACCTTGGGGGATTAAAAACTGTAATGAGAAATAGACTTTTAGGAATGGATGCTAAGAGAAGATTGTATGAAGGAGTGATTGTGCCGACAGCACTATACGGGGCAGAAACATGGAACATAAGAGAAGACTGCAGGAGTCTGAATGTGTTTAAGATAAGTTCCCTGAGAGGAATTATAGGGGTTACTAGGCTAGATAGAGTGAGAAACGAATAGATGAGGATGAGAACTGGAGTGGAAATGGAGTTGGGAGATAGGGTTGATGAAGGAGTACTAGGATGGTTTGGACACATAGAAGGAATGAGTGAAAAAAGACTGGTAAAAAAATTGTGGAAGGCAAAGGTGGAAAGAGTGAGCATAAAGTGGCGACTAAGGATGAGATGGATGGATGGGGTAAAAGGGCATTGGAAAATAGGGGAATGTCTGTTGAGGAAGGACGGGAGAAAACAGAAGATAGGGATGAATGGAGAATGGTTGTGTATGAATTATGCCTTGATGCATGGAAAGGAGGGAGTGGAGGATGGGAGGTGAGAGAGTATGTGTGAATAATAAATTGACGCAGCCCAAAGGGATTTCTCCCCGTCTTCTCTTTTTCTGCATGAGGGGAAGGAGAGGGGGGTAGTCCCTGATTAAATGAAGCGGCCTTGCTGTGGATGTTCTGTGTCTAGCTACACTGCTTTTGACCCAGGTCAGTGGGCGAGATGCAGGGATGACCCGTCATCCAGGAGGAGCCAATATAAAAGAAAGAGGGGTGGGTGGAATAGGAGTGGAATATGTGGGGGTGGAATGGGTGGGAGTGGATTTTATTTTTATTTTATTTTTTTTGGGGGGGCTACCTCCCTTGTAAGGGGGAAAAAGCCTCTGGTATATGTATATATGTATGTATGATGTATGAACCTTTGATTTTGCTCCCCTTCCTACAAAAACTCCTGCGGACGCTTCTTTGAGTTCTTTCGTATTGATTGGCTTTTTACCGGATCTCCGACCCTTCAGGTGACCTCATGGTATAAAAACTGGGGTCGTGTAGTCAGGGAGAAATGAGGAACACAGTGCACAGTAATCTTGAGACAGATGTGCACGTGAGGGAAATGTTTCTCAAGACAGTCTACATATAACATAAGCATCGGTGGACCACCTTTGTATTATCTTATGACAGAATATAATACAGGCAGATACTGCCTATCATTACAATCTTACGTAAGGCTTAGGGGATTGGTGGGCAACCTCTGGCACACGTGCCGAAAGTTATCCCTGGTTATCCCTGGTACGTCAGGTGATATCGAAAACATAACAATATTGAAAAATATCACCGTCACTCTAGATAAACCAAATATAGCAAAAGATCAGGTACCAAAGTGTAATGGAATGAATGTTTATTGGCATCCCAACATTTGTAGGGTAACAACTGCATGTAACCGATAAATTACACATCAAAAAGTACTGTTGGCACGTAGGGATGTACTGATATTTCTTCACTCATTCTTTCCGTGTGTCCAAACCATCCCAATACTCCTACATCAGCCCTTCCTGCCATATCCTTTTCCACTCCCGCTCTCCTCCTTCTCTCCTCATCTCCTCGTTTCTCATAATTACTACATGAAATATATTTCAATAGATTCTAAAACTTAATTATGTTAGGTTTTTTTTTCAACTTGTGAGCACAATACTGTATTACATAATTTTATCTTATATCTTCTTTTTGGTGATTATGGTTACTTTGCTACTACTGAATTTCCTCTCTAAAATTATTTCCTCTTTGTCTAAGTCTTAATACAGCAGCATTTATCCACGCCTACATTCTACCAACATATAAAACAAGATCACGCACAAGAGCAGTATAAGACTGTCTATGAGAATAACAATTCATTCCATAATAGACATTATATTTATTTTTATTTTCATTATTTCAGTACATGTACGATAACACACCATAACCTCATTCAGAACACACTCAAATGAAAAGGCAAGTCTCTAAAACAGGAGCATGACAATGGGTGACAGACTTACTTCAGCGAGATAAACAGAACTTAATACAAGAATGCATTACTTCCAGGACTGAATTTTAACTTATAGCTAGGTTCCTACTTACAACCTACTTCTGGCTGGTAAGACTTAGAAAAAAAAAAACAAGTTCCAATCTTAAACTGGGGCCTAATTGCAGCAAGTGGCAAAATTATGTAAACATCATACCAAAGTGGTCCTTACACGATCGGTGTCATTTACACAGTATTCTCCGACATCACTCTTCAATGCAATTCATACACCTTTTAATGACAATAAGAAGTAGGGACTATTTGTAATTGTTACATTGCTTCATCTTCATCTTGTAAACGTGCACTAAGATGGTAAGCACATTCATTTCTACATCTCTGAGGAATGACTGGATTCGAATTCCATTCTTCTTGTGCTTAAGTGAACTCACTATATATACATATATACATACTAGTGGGTGATCTAAGACCAGTTCCAAAACCATTTCATGCATTTTTGGGTTAAAAAAATGAAACTTGGCACACGTACAGAAAAACTCTAGATAAACATTTTAGGATATAGAAACAAGCTGTCAGAGTCTCCTGGTGGCCACAGGAGGAACTAACATCTTACCATTTAGCGGACGTCACAGAAATTATTTAAAAGCCTTAAATATTTTATTTCTTAAGTTAGGAATATGAAACTTGACAGGTTTCTAAAATATTGATAAGAACCATCTCTTGATAATAGAAAATGTAATCATAGCCCCTAGGTACCAAAATTAATGTCCATTACTTTTGATCATTTGGATTTCACAGTATATAGAAAGCCCACGCATAATGGTAGCTATTTACATTTTTTTTTTTACCATCCAGAAAAGGTTAGACTAAGTGTTGCTTCGGGCCTCTATTTAAGAGCATTAAGAATTTGTAGCGCTCAATTTCTAAATAAAGAATTAGAAACAATAAACTTACAACTGAGCAAATTAGGTTATCCAAATTGATTGTTGATAAAAGCTCTTAGCAAGGCAAAAATCAGCCATTATAAGAACTCTTCCCAAACAAAGAACCAGCACAATTGGGACAATACTTGTATAAAGATCCCATACAACCATTTATTGGACGAAGCTTCTAAAATTTTACCACAAGATAAAATTAAATTGGTCTTCAACTATCCTAATGACATTTTTCATAAAGTAGTAAACTTTCACCACCCCTTGTCACCACTGTCACCACCGCTGTCGGTTCTCGATCATTACACTTAAATTTGACTTGTAATATCACTCGTCTCAAGGCCCCTTGCCTTCGTTAAGTGAGTTTCCCTAAATATTCAAGTTCCTCTTAAGCAGTAGTCTCACTATTTTCTAGGCCCCGTGCCTATTCCTCTCGTCCTTTGGGTTAATAAAAGGGTGGTGAATTTTCTTTCTTCTTTCACTGTAATTTCACCTTCTGGTTACACTCGGGATCTCTTTCTCTCGTCTCTACATCGTCTCTCCCTAGATCGTCTCTCTAGATCGTCTCTTAATCCTCTCTTGATCCTCTCTCTTGATCCTCTCTCCCTCGAGATCCCGTATCCTACGCTAAGCTACCTTCGTCTGACGTCACTAATTTTTCTAATCCAATCTCCAGTGACTTTTCAAATAAATGTCACTCCTTATGGGCGTGACTTTGAATTCATGCACCAATAGTTTTTTCCTCCTTCTCCACCTTGCACCAGTCCGGAAAGCCATTCCAATGCCACTAGCAAAATTGTTTACCTCAGCATTAGTCAAACGAAGCTAACCTGCGCTTACAGAGTTTTGATTACATCATCGATTATAAAACAGTCACCACCGTCGGTGTGTTTACATAGACATAGCGTCACCTCAATGTTTTCAAAACAACAGGCGAGCAGGCAGGCTCATTTCCATTCGTACAACTACCGGCCTCTTACATAAACATACATCATAAACCCAAATCAGATAATAACCCTGGAGTATATAAACTACCTTGCAAAGATTGTAATGAGGTCTACTGGGGTCAGACTGGTAGGGACCTCAATACCAGAGTAAAAGAGCACAAAAACTCTGTCAGGTATGCACAAAACAACTCCGCGGTCTTCTTCCATACATCAACAAAGGATCACCGCATAGATTGGAACAGACCAGAAATTATTTATAAATCCAATTGTAGCTTTAGGAGAAAGATAGTCGAATCTTTCCTCATTAAACACTTGCAAATTCCAATACATCAAAAGGGCAATGGTCACCTGATTGTATAACAACTTATGCTGTGAATAAATTATTACCATTCCCGAATCCGCCCCACCTCGGACATGTGACTTGAGCCACCTCCCCTTGTTCCCACTTTGTACCTCTCTCACTGTATATATTCTTGTACATATTACCTTGTACCTATCTGCTGAAGAGTACCACAGTAGTTGTCGAAATATACAGTTCGTCTGTTTCTTTTGCTTTGTTTCTCCGACAGTGGGTATTTTTTTTTTTTTTTTTTTTTTTTTTTACTAAATGTGCTACATTTTCGTCTTGTGAAATATATATATATATATATAATATATATATATATATACATATATATTTATATTTATATATATATATATTTATATGTATACACGCACACGCACACACACATACATATATATATATATATATATATATGTATATACATATTTATG
>NC_134796.1:12283039-12288039 GCF_046742065.1 Oratosquilla oratoria | reverse complement strand
GAGTGGTGGTAAAGGATAACTTGACACATGGCAAACAAACCAGTAAGATTGTGTGTGTATATGGGTGGAGGATGCACGTAAAGATTGTTAAGGAACATGGATGAGTCTTTTCAGCACACTGGGGAAGATATGATGAGAAAATAAATTTGGAATACCTAATCTGCCCTATACTGAAATATGCAGTAGTTTTTGTTTTGTTTTGTTTTTTTCAAAGGATTTTGTATTCAGCTAAGGTCTGAAGACCACAATTTCTTGAGGCCCTACCTCCTTCCAATGCTGCTCTTCTTCAGAATAAACTCGTTTGTCGTCCCGTGCCTAAAGAGCACTGCGATGTTTCTGTTTTTTTTTTTTTTTTATAAGAAATACAAAGAAATCTGCATCAATCTCTCGCACGACTGAGCTGAAATCCTTCTTCCTTTTGCAAATACGACGAACGAAAATACATTTCTGAGACCAAGGAAACATGTATATTCGAGATTAACAGAACGAGTTCTGGAAGGGATTACGAATACCAGATATTGGCTGCACGGGCTTGTCAGCAAAAAACGTCTAAACACCGCCATTACTGTGAAACAGCAGCTGTAATCTGTTGCACCTGCAACCACAGTCGTCTTCACAAGCTTCAACCACAAATTCTTATTCGGCTTCATGCTGTCGTTATGTTCGATTGTGTTTTACGTCAATGTTTGGCATTGGCCAGCAAGAACGAAATAACTCGAAATGTAACTTTCTATTGTTACACAATGTATGTAAAGCTTCAGTTTATACATACAATCACAAAACAAAATATGCCACCCTTTGGAAAAAGTATCCAAAGAAGCGTGTCTTTTATTGTTTTTTTTTTTGTTTTTTTTTTGTAAAAAATGAATAAATAAATAAATATTCCGAGAGATCTAATACGTAGAGAAAATCTAAGAAGCTCAGTGACCAAGGTCATGTTTACTTAACAAAATTCAAAGACTTCCATGACATTTCCTGTTGACTCCACAAAAGTTACGGGTCAAATTAACACTAGACCTGTGTTGAATAGATATATAAATATATGTCTAGATATGCGGATTAGTAAACCTATACACTAAACTGATATATAGAAACAGATCAACATTTAGTTGATTTAGATAGACATAGGGTGGGAGGGGTGTGGAGTGTATTTAGGGATGAAATGGGTGGGAGTGTTTTTATGCCTTTCCCTTTTTGGCTACCTCCCTTGGAAGGGGGAAAAAGCCTTGGTATATGTATGTATGTATGTAGATAGACAGACAAACAGAAACGGAAAGACAGACACAAATGGACAGACAGAAACACAGACACTTAATGATTTATAAAACGATCCTGTATGATACGGTATAATGAACATCTTGAAACTAACAAAGAGGAAAACAAATACTATATACAAATATATATACATATGTATGTAAAGATTGACAGACATAGAGGTGAGGTTCACTGAGGAACACCGTAAAGGTCGAAACGTCTGGCTCTGAATAAAGTCACTACTCTAGCCTAACTTTTCATTTTGCCACCTCACCTTTACACACACACACACACACATACACACACACACACACACACACACACACACACACACACACACACACACACACACACACACACACACACACACACACACACACAACCAGTAATGTATCCTCAACTGGTGTTGAGTAATTACATATCACGGCTCTTGGGGCGGCTACACCAAACGCATTGTAAGTTCCTTTCCTTTATTAACAAAGGTCGCTGGTTCACAATATTACACTAAGTCAATCACTTGACACTCCTACCTCACAATGTCAATTAGTAATTTGCACTATCTTTTCTTCTGTACGTATCATCGCACCGACTCCCGCTTCTCCGTCCTGCGTCCTGGTTTCGTTCGACGGAAGTGCTGATAGTGCAAATATAGGAGGCGCCGGCAATTGGATTTATATTACTTTTAATGGGAATGTTTGGTTTCCCGCAAACAAACTATCATGTCCTTAATTACTAGTTATATGTTATTTACCTTATACAATATTTCCAGGGGGAAAGGGTTCATTATCATTTGGTTGTCGTGTATTTTGTGGGTTGGAGGTTGACTGCACTTATGAGTGTGTTCGTGTGTGTGTGTGAGATGTTCCTATGGTGGTTTGGTGCGTGAGGCTGGTACACGTTCCCCCAATCGGTGTTGAGTTGTGCGTGTTGTGTGGGAGGGAGCTGTTTGTCGAGGGGTGGTGAATGGTTTGTTAGTTCTCTGGTGAGGTTGTGGTTGTGATTTCTGTTGAGAACACTCTTCGTTGGAGTGAGTTGTTGTTTTGTGTAGGTTGCAGTATTTGCCTGGGTGTGTCGGTTTAGATATGTTGGGAGGTCTGGAGGGGGGTGGAACTTGTATGGTTTGATGTTGCACTTTGCATTGTGCATCCGTATGGGAGGTAGTACCATGAACTGAGCAAGGGATGGCGCGGTGTTGTACCTGCGGGTATTGTTGTTGCTGTGTTCGACACTGGGCGTCGGTGTGGGAAGTGGTTCCATGAACTGAGCAAGGGACAGGGTGGTGTGGTGCCTGTGTTTGCATTTGTTGTTTCTGTATGCAGTCTCTAGTGTTGTGACTTGTTGACAAATTGTAGGAACACCACTTAGAAGATTGTCCTGGATTGGTGGGAGGGGGCAGCTGTGACTGAAGGCTATTTAGTCTAGGGAGATAGTGGTGGGTGGAGAGGGGGACATCGCAAGCGTTGGTGATATCTAGGATGTAGGTATAAGCTAATGGATTTCTAGTGTTTAATTCAATTTTTGAGCACTTTGGTGGGAGTTGAGAAAGATAAAAACCTATCTCAAAGAATGTGATTAAGTTTTCTAAAGTCATGGCTTTTTTCCCATTAGAGTCAGTGTATACCCAAGGGCTATTATCTTCTAGGTCCTCCCTAACTTCTTTAACTTTGCTAGCAACAAAATCGTAGATGTTTGTCTGTGTTTGAACTCTAGTGTTATTTAGAAAAGTGAGAAGAAAACTAATGTTGTTCGCTTGTTTGTTCTGAAAAACATTTAGCAGGTGATTTTTGTAGTCCTGATATGTGATTCCACTCGCGACTAAACTGTCTAGCATTCGTGCCCTCGATCTGAATTCATCTGATGCTTCTATTTTCTGACGGCATAGATTTATCTTGTCTAATTCAGAGTAATGTTGGTTCTTTGAAAAGAAAAGGTCACATGCTCTCAGAAAGTCAGTAATGGATAGGCCACTAGCTTTGGAGAAGGTTGGAATTTCGGTTAGAGGGGTAATGGTTTGGTAGTTGTTAAATATTGTAGGTTGAGGTTGTGGGTAGGGATAATATGGTGGGTTTGGAGGAAGGTTAGGCGGTTGTTGGTGGTATGGTGCGGAGGTGTGTTGACCGGATGGGTTATGGGGAGAAGGAAAGGGGAAGTTTTGGTATGCATGGGGAGCGTGATGGAGGGGTTGGTACTGTGGGTGCACGGGCGGGGGAATTAGGGGTGTCGGGATATGGGGGTTGAACTGATGATTGTTCATAGGAGGAGTAGCTTGAGCAAATGGTATGGTGGGAGGAATGGGTTGTTGTGGTTGAGAGGGGTTGAAGGGGTCTTCTTGAGAGGGTTGGTTATGAAGGGGTAAGATATCATCATAATACTGAGCAACTATTGCAGTATCTGCCTTAGGAGCGGCGTTGTCAGAGGTATGTGAGTGGTCATGGTCTAAGGGTTGTGTGGGAATGTCAGCCTGTGGATTTATTTGTTGAGGGTCTGGTTCGTCTTTCTTATGGTCAGAGTCATGAGATGGATTTTCCTCTTGAGATTTAGAGAGGATGGTTTCTACCGCTTTTTTGAATTTGCTTCTCGTTCCTGTTGCCATGGTAGTGGTTAACTAGAGGTTGGGGAATCTAAGTCGAATTGTTAAAGTCAGAAATATGTGGTACACATTACTTAAAGGGTGTATATTAAGGTTAGCTAAGAGAAAAAGGGGGGGTATAGGGTGTCAACGGTTATACATTATGCTTATAAAATGGGTTTATATAGATAAAAATATGAAATATACATATATATATGTGATGTGGAAATACACGTAGTAAAATGTAATTATATCAATAATAACAATAAAGTTTTATGAATGAATATATATAATATACATAGAAATATATGGAATTGCTATTCAATAAGTTGTAGCACTGTGGTGAAATCATAAGGTTGTAAATAAAATTTAAGTTTAACATTGGAAATTACAAAATAAAGGTATGCAAAAATGCTTGTAACATGTTAGATTCTTCTAGCTTAACAATGTTAGGATTGTAAGGCTATTGATATTGTAATAAAATAAGTATAGGGATATTGAGTGTTATACAAAGTCTTATTTGGAAGAAATTGATTGGTGAAGTACACTCAGAAATGTTCAAACCTTAAATAGATGTGGGTATACTGCCAAGGTGGGTTGTCCTTGTCCGTAGAGTTTTCTGTTGTTACGTTCTTAGAACTTAGCAAGGTCCCATTGGTAGTAGGGCAGTAGGTATATGAGATCAGCTGGTGTGTGCAATAATTTATATATGGGGAAGGTTGCGGGGGAGTGCCTCATTGACGTTCTCGTAAGAAAGAGAAGAGAAGGCAGTATCAGGTGGGGATGGTTTTGATTGGTTATTGGTGGTTATCAATAATATCAAGTATTGTGAAAGGTTGGTATAATAATTACCTTGGTTAGTAGTGGGTCGATAATTTGGAGTCGGTGACGATGATGTACGTATAGTGCAATTGAGATATCCTCTTGGAGGGGTGGTTAGAACTTGGTGTTCTTGGTAGGGGGTACCTTGTTGAGACGTGACTGCCACCAGGTGGTGAGAAATATAATTTTCACCACCGAAGCTAAGACTGTGAAGGTTGGAGTTGTTACCGACGTTTCGGAGGGAGCGGTTGGTGGAGGATGGTGGAGAGGGGTACTTGTGTGTGTCGAGAACTCTGCGGTGAGTATGCCTTGATATTCTTTCTTCTGGTAGGCGTGGCTGACGATTTCATTCGGA
>NC_134796.1:12268039-12275539 GCF_046742065.1 Oratosquilla oratoria | reverse complement strand
GGAAGAGAAAGACACGGGTCTAGGGCCGAGTTTATTCCTGACCGGTTTCGCTTAGAGCTTCTTCAGAGGAATTTTGATCCTGGATGGACGGTATACCACAATCCCACCAACTGGGCAAGGGACGTGGGTTGGTGGGCCTTGCCAAGTTGATAGGATTGTGGTGTCGGACTCCTATGTATACCGTCAACGTCATCCATGATCGACATTCCTCTGAAGAAGCTGTAAGCGAAACCGGTCAGGAATAAACTCGGCCCTAGACCCGTGTCTTTCTCTTCCTCCTTCCTCAAATCTGTCACAATGTCCCAAACAGATATTTCACTAAAACGTATGACATAAGCAGCATCGAAACACAGCTTCAATCAAACTACTTTACATTTTTGGAGTAATGGTACATTATTACTCTTATTTGTCAATTACATCACGCAGTGATACATGATATGTGATTCAGCAAGATTAATTTCATTGGATATGATACTCTATTACGGAGGTAATCAGTCAAATGAAAAACAGTATCCTTGGGCTTCATGGCAGCTGATAATCCAATCCATATAAGAGGTCATAATAATGACTAAATAAGCAGACAAGTCAAAGAATAAATGCTAAAATAAGAAAATAGATAAATGAATAAATAAATAAGTAAATAGATAAATAATAAATAAATAAATAAAATAAATACATAAAGATATATAAAAATAAATAAAAATAAATAGAAATAAATAGAAATAAATAAATAAATAGATAAATAAATAGATAAATAGATAGATAAATAAATAAATAAATAAATAAATAAATAAACAAATAAATAAATAGATAAATGAATAAATAAATTAATATATAAGTAAAAAGTTAAATAAACAAACAAACAAATCAATGAATGAATAAATTAATAGATAAACAGATAAATGAATAGGTAATTAAATAAAGAAATTAATAAAAAAATAGGTAAATAGAAAAATAAATACAACAATTAATCAACTAATTGGTAAACAAAATAAATTATAGATAAATAAGAAGCAAATAAATAAATAGATGAATAAACAAATGAAAGATTGAATGAACCAATCAAAATATTAATAACGAAAGAAAATGAATACATGAATAATACATAACATGTTAGACAGATATGAAAAAAATAAGCGAAAATAAAAGATAGTACTTTTCAAACCTAAAGAAGCACATAATTCACATGCACACACAAATCGGGAAAAAATATCACACTCAATAAATCATGCATCACATAAATAAGAAAACTGCTAAAGAATAATTTATTACATTATTATTCATGTATATCCTCCAAGTGCAAAACTTTGTACAAAAAAGATGAAATCTCAGTTTTGCATTTGATAGTATTATATTTGCCAGCTGATCTCTTTCTGTTGTTGATTTGATTATAGTGTAAAATAGATCTCTTGAGCATTTCTTACTGAAATTCATATCTCTTATAGTTTCTGCAGTGTCACATTTTAACCTCTTCGGGATTGAATCATATGTTTTAGTTCCTAAGATGAATAGATAATATTAGTTTCTATTTTTTGCCCTTAACAAGATGCCACACGTAATGCAATATCACGTTGATTTTGTTTATGATCTGTCTAAGGAGTTTGAATCTTATCTTGATTCCTTGAAGATAACCAGAGAAACACTACATATTTCATGACTTTTTCCGGATAAGACATCGCTATTTTCTTCACGCACTGACAAACACAAAAACACACGAGAGCAAACACACACATATACATACAAACATAAATGTACTTAGCTACCCACACATACTTGCACACACATACACACACGAACAAAAGGTACTTGCCATTGTCAGTTATTATATGGAAACATGCATTAGGCATATACATATACACGCATAATATATATATATATATATATATATACATATATATATATATATTTATATGTATTTATTTATATATATATATATATACATGTATATATATGTATATATATTTATAGATACAGAAAGAAAAAGAAAATTGTGGCTTTCAACGAGTGATTTAGAAAATGTAAGGTAGGATAATCAAATTCTTTGTTAAAATTATTTACTATTTACAATGGTAAACACACATACAAAAACACATGGGACATAGAAATAATAAACGCACAACTGAACATAGAAAACCCACAACAGAGCAATATAATGTTACGAAGTTTTTAACCTATACCGCTAAAGTAATTACAATATATATATTCTGAAATTTGTTGATAATATATATATATATATATATATATATATATATATATATATACATACATATATATACATACATATATATATATATATAGATATATATATATATATATATATATATTGTACATATAAATGAATAAATACATTATATATATATATATGTATGTATATATATATATATATATATATACATATACATATATATATATATATATATATATATATATATATATATACACACACACGAGCCATTAGCCTCGTGTTCTACAGTTAATTGAATCCTAGGGTGGACTTAGTTGTTTTTTCTTATATAAAATTAATTGAAATGTGCTACAAAGAATAAATGCAATATAATAAAATCAAATACAATAAAGTACAATACAATACAATAAAATGCAATAAAATAAAATGCAATAAGATAAAAATTAAAATAAGATGCCACTTGTGCAACAATTGAAAGTGTACTACGCACCTGCATGCGAAGAAAATAAATTATTGTACTTTATTGTATTTAATTTTATTATATTGCATTTATTCTTTGTAAATTAAATGTATGCACAATTGGATATGAAGGTGGTCCACTCGTCCGGTACTCAGAGCGACTGGAAGAGGAGGGGGAACCCGGACAGCTTCGGCAGTACGGAATACCTCTCACAATTCCAGCCACGGACAGTATAATAGCAAATTTGAACACTACATTTTCACACCCCTGAAGACGGTCCTAGGATTAGGACCGAAACGTCGGGCATTAAACTTCCCACTCTGAGCCTGGTGTTTACGCTTCTCCCCTTACAACATGGATCCCAGACTCCAGATCTTCGCGCGCGCACACACACACACACACACACACACACACACACACACACACACACACACACACACACACACACACACACACACACACACACACACACACACACACACACACACACACACACACACACACACACACACACACACACACACACACACACACACACATACACACACACACACACACACACACACACACACACACACACACACACACACACACACACACACACACACACATATATATATATATATATATATATATACATATATATATATATATATATATGATTATGTGTGTGTGTAAATATATATAATATATATATATATATATATATATATATATATATATATGCATATATATATATATATGTATATATATATATATATATATATATGTATATATATATATATATATATATATATATGAACATTATGGTCGTGGCGTGGTTTTGAGTACGGCACTCGTTGTCTGAGTAGGAGAATGTATTATATAATGAATATTGTTTGAATAGGTGGTTGGGCCTGGAGATTATTGGTGGCTCTGCTGGTAGCAGTTCTTATCTGAATGGTTATAGGAGTTATGTAGGAAACAGTAGGTTTGACTTTGGTTGCCTGATGATCTTTGGGGTCTCGTTTGGTTATTACCCATATTAGCTGAGTGGGTGTAGGAGTTGTTGGGTGTATTGTATGTTGTATGTGGGTGGGGGGTACTGATTAACTGCTGGGCTCTGCAGTCAGCATCTGAGTGTGAAGTTGTGCTGTGAATAGAACACATCGTATTTTGTCTTTGGCGTTGTCTGCAGTCCCGAGTATTATGGTAACTAGCTTTGTAAAAATCACACCAGGTGGTGCCAAGTTGGTTATTAATTGGTGCTTTTGTGTTACGGGAGTTACAGTGGGCCTGTGTGTTGTTTATGGAAGAGATTGCATTTATCTTTTCTGGTTGGGATTTGCTGAACCTACTTATTCCACATGTGTCTGTTATGTCAAGGATGTATTTAGATGAGGTATCAATTTGCTGGTCCTATCTCTCACATCTTAGGGGTAGGGCCATGAAAAACATGGCGAGCTCAAAGAGATTTACTACGTCTCCTCCCTCGACATAGTTCACACCGTGGTTATTAGGTGAGACCATTGGAAGGAACTATTGAGTGAAGCTCTGATTGTTTTTTTAAACGTCTGCTACTTGTGCCACGATGGAGTGGAAGGAAGAGCAGGAGGGGGGAGTTACACATGAACTCAAAGAATTTGAATAGAAAATTAAAATTATTCTGAGGCCTATCACTAAATATTCTAATAAATTCTGAGCAATATTCTGTGTATGATAGACCAGATTCTAGTTTCGATTCTGAGACGTGCAAGTTCCTTAAAATCATCATAAGGGTAAAAGTGATTGTTAAGCATTGTGACTTTGTGTTGGTCTTAGGTTATTTTATTGTTAGCGAAATGAATTTAGCATGCTGCGATATAGTCTGAGATGGTAATACCACTTGCTTTTGAAAAAGTATGGATATCAGGATTTGTGGTTGAGAGGGTATGGTGGTTTTGGCAGGAGGTATGGTAGTTATGGTAGGGGGTTTTGGGGTGTGTGTGTTTGGTCTTGGAGAATGAATGGGTGTCTGGGGAGTACTGGGTTGATTAGTGGTTTTGACTATGGTTGAGCTGTTTGTGTTTGATTTGCAGTAGAGCGGTACTGATGTTTTTTTTTTGGGGGGGGGGGGGTCGAGTAGATTGTTTAGGGCATTGTGGGGGGTTTTGTTATGTCTTCCTGTGATTTGTTTGTGTTCATAAACCTTTGATCAACTGATGCGGCTAGGTTCCTAGCCGCAGAACGTGAACGGGTGGTGTGTGACATTTTTGTGAGTGAAATATAATTTCAAAATAATAGAATAGTTATAAAATATAATGTGTTAGAACAAAACGATAATATAAAAAAATATATATATAAGAGTGAAAAATAAGTTATGTTCATCTAATTGTCATATTTCCAAACGTATTATTCTTTGGGGTTGTTAACTCAGATAGTTTGTTCCTAGAAATTAAGATATTGTGAGGAATATTGTCTTCTGATAGGTACTTTGAGATAAAATTTGGTTGCAAATAACTGATTTTTTTTTAAAGAAATATGCCTATTTTATTTTATTTTATTTTATTTTCTATTATTTTTACTATTTTTTTTTCTTGAAAACCTGTGTGGCGATGGCGTCGTGGATAGATGATTGCCCGTCAGTATTAGGTGACTCTAGTGCGAGTCGTGAGGGCTTGGTAGAGATCAGCACCGGTGGTGTGGTGGTGTCCTTGAGGTGATGAATCAGCTGGGCAGTTCGGGAGGCGACCGTGAGTTGACTTGAGTCGTCTGGAGAATGGGTCTGCTCACGGCCTTGTTGGGTTAACACCAGCTGGGATGGATGGTTTGTATCCCCTTCTCAGGTTGGTGGGTTCTATGATCTATGTACAAGAGTGATGATAGGAACTGCAACATAATTTACAAAAATAACAATTTATCTAAAAAATGTAGCCAATAACAATTCACAAACCTCGACGAAACAAATATTACCAACATTTAACTCATAACATAATGGAACAAAATGAACAGATAAAACAACAGTCCAATCAACTGTATGCAACTTCTAACAGAGGCAACCAAGAACATAATCCTAAATTTCTACACCGTAGTCCTACCTAAAAAGTTATATCACCATGTCCATTGTATATATATATATGTGTATATATATATAATGTATATATATATATATATATATATATATATATATATATACATATGTATATATGTATATATACATATATGTATATGTATATGTATGTATGTATGTATGCATGCATTTACCAAAATGAACTAAACTTATTATTATACTTATCCTTACACATACTGACACATTCTTGTTAAAAAATCATATTTTTATTATATTATGTCCTCAGTAAAACTATGCTTCTAGTGAAAGTGTACCCATGAACAAATGCAAACGGAAACTACATATGTCATATAAAAGAGATCCACGAAATAAAGTGACAAATATCAATTCTCACTGAACAAAGAAAGAATATAATTAGTGTAAAGTGATAACAACAATCATTCACAATGGAAAGAGAATATACTTGCAAGTGAAAATATTTTTACATAGATTTGTTGAACACATCTAAGATATGATACACGTAAACCCCCCTTTTTAATCATTCAAATAAATTTTACAAACCAATGTCTCCCACTACCAACATGACAAATTACAATATCTTTATTTCTTTTTGCAATTTTGTATACTAAACCCTACTGTCACGACCTTAACCCAAGGTACGCGGACGTACCTTAAAAGGTCGGGGAAGCAATGTAACTCTCAATAACCATTACCAACCATGCACGTGATCCACACACATGCGAGATGGTACTCGTCTTTGGCATGACTCCCAATCTTGCAGACCTCACCAATTCCTCAGTCCCAAACAGCTAGACTCAATGCAGAGTAAGACAATAATGACGCCTCTGCAGTTTAACCAACATGAGATGCCTAATGTCACCAGACAGACCCATTGAACCCTTTCTCATACCTACCCTAATTATATTACCGTAACTTTATATATACGCTATATCTAACCACGCTCATCAACCATGTAACCAGCCCCCATACAACGGAACTAACATCCTCGGATTGAGGACATCATAGATAACTTAGGGACAGCTAACTACCTAACCAAATTGGACTTCTTACATGGGTTCTACCAAATAAGCCTCCACCCTGATGTGAAGGAAATTACAGCCTTCGTGAGCCCTGACGGTTTATACCATTTCAACGTTATACCCTTTGGCTTAAGAAACTCGCCTGCAACCTATCAACGTTTGATAAACACTCTTATTACATGTTTGCCAGGAGTAAGGAGTTACTTAGTTGATATAATCATCTACAGTAGCTCGTGGGAGGAGCATTTAACCCAATTTTTTACTTTCCTCAACAGAGCTGATCAAGCTCGCCTCACCTTGAACTTGGCCAAGAGTGAGTTTGGACAAGCCCAGGTGGCTTATTTGGGACTTGCAGTCGGCAACTCCATGATTCGCCCACTTGACCTCAAAGTTAAGGCCATTACCAACATACCTAGACCTACTAACCGCAGGGAAGTAAGAAGAATATTAGGTATGTTTGGTTATTATCGATGTTATTGCAAACATTTTGCAGAGATAGCTGAACCCCTAACCAATCTTCTGAGAAAGGACCAACGGTTCCAGTGGACCCCGGCGTGCGATCAGACATTCGCGCATCTAAAATCCTTACTAAAGCATAGACCAATGCTGATAACCCCAGACTATACTCTCCCCTTTCATCTTTATACAGATGCCAGTGAAGTAGGGATAGGTGCTGCTCTACTACAGGAGAGTCACGGGAACGAACGTGCAGGGGCGTACTTCAGCAGGAAGCTGAAACCGGCGCAGCGCCATTACCTCACTATCGAGAAGGAATACCTGGCCCTCA
>NC_134796.1:12240539-12248039 GCF_046742065.1 Oratosquilla oratoria | reverse complement strand
TTTTAGTGTCCAACAGTAATCAGCGAACAATGAAGAGCTCCAATTCCCTTGATACCGGGTTTCCATGTTCAGAATGTCCTGGTAAAATATTTCAACGTGCTCGTCACTGACGGCTACAAGTGTTGCAGGGGAAAAGTCCAATTGAGAGTCTAGGAGGTGGCTTTTTAGGCTCATATTGCATCTCAAGGCCTTGTGGGATGTCAGTAGCTCTATTAAAATTTCAGAATATCTATTTCCATTGTGATTCCCCAAAAACTCTGCGCAAACTTTCTTAGCTTACAGCTAAGGAGCTAAGATCATTTAGCGCTTCATCAAAATTCTGGTCTCTTATCAGCTCCTAAACTGTGGTCCAACAAAAAATATCTTCTTTGATTTTTGCGTCACTTACCCTAGGAAAATTATTTTTCAAATATGTGAATCCCTTGCCAGTTCTATCCATACCTTTCGTTTTTTTTTTTATCAATTCTAGCTTGATATGCAAAAGAGGTGGATAAATTTTCTTTGAATCGACAAGAGGAGGATTGATAACATTCTTCTCTCTTGGGGTCAGAGATCATTTCATCCACACATTGTTTTCATAATGATTTTTTTTATTCCGACTGCCCCACTCACAGACAAAGCAATAAAACTTTGTGCAACCCAGCTGCATTCCAATTAAAAGTTCATCAACCTTTAGGTCACCACAGATATTCCATTTATGTTCATCATACTTAATTTTTTTTAATAGAAACTTCATACCCTCATATGTTTCCTTCATGTTAGCTGCATGGGCCAGAGGAACAGAAGGAAACTTATTTCTATTGAGAAGTGTGTGTGTGTGTGTGTGTGTGTGTGTGTGTGTGTGTGTGTGTGTGTGTGTGTGTGTGTGTGTGTGTGTGTGTGTGTGTGTGTGTGTGTGTGTGTGTGTGTATACATATAAAACAAATCACTAAACTCACGGAATAATAATACTTGCAGAAACCACTTGGAAAGTAAAATAAATCAATACCAAACGTTTTCGTCTATTGAGGACATCGTCAGGTTACAACGAATACAGAAAGTGGCCAAAAATCATAGTATATACATATTGGTAGAGGAATTGGGAAATGTCCAATTTTACCCGACTCCAGGCAACTTAAGTTACATAAAGATTGTTTTCAATATCTTTAATAATAAAGTTATTTAACTTATACAATCCTAAGCTCAAATTTTCAAAATACTTTTTGACGAAACATGATTTAATCACGTTTCTACAATATTGTGAAATGGTGCAATAACGTTCGTGTTTTGCCAATCAATATTATGGTCAAACTCTTTTTGATGGACGAAAAGTCCACTTGACATTTGACATGTTCTTGTGTTATAATTATGTTGACTAATCCTTGAGTCCTCGGCAGTACCGCATTTCAACTTCTGCATGTGGCCCCATTGGGTCTTCATATGTATATGGCTTAGAATTAAAGTACATTGTGGTTGTTAAAATTTATCTCTAATCACTGGGACCCATTCAGTGTTGTACAAATACTTTCCCGCGTTTGTATATTTCCAATTGTACTATCATAGTGGAGATGGGTTGAACGCAAAATTTCATGTATATGTGTGTAACTCGAGCATACAAATATATAAGAAAACTTGCGCTTAACTTATATCTCTCTTCATAGCGTACTTGGTTAGTTACTACGGCACTTGTCATATGATCGCTGAGCTCGAGTCCTCGGCAGTACCGAATTTCAATTTCTGCATGTGGCCCCATTGGGTATCCCGATGTTGATGGCCTAGAATTAAAGTGCACTGTGGTTGTTCAAATGTATCTCTAATCTCCATTCAGTGTTATACACACACACACACACACACACACACACACACACACACACACACACACACACACACACACACACACACACACACACACACACACACACACACACACACACACACACACACACACACACACACACACACACACACACACACACACACACACACACACACACACACACACATATATATATATATATATATATATATATATATATATGTATAATATATACACATATATGTTTATATATATATGTACATACATATATGTATAAATATATGTATATATATGTATATATATATATATATATATTTATATAAATATATATATATATATATGGAAAGATAAATGCATGGGAACTGTTGGGGATTTTTTCGTCTTCACCAGGAATTCTTCAGAATACATACATTTCCAAATAATCAAAACCCTATATTCACGTGGAAAATCATTGCGTTCCACTACGGTCGACCTCACCCCTCCTCCACCTCCGCTCTACCTCGCAAAGTATTAAGTAGCTTGCCGTTCTTGTGAATTTAATAAATCTATCAAGGTTGTTGTTTTTTGGATGAGAAGCGATGTATGTTGCTTCAGTTAATTTTCTTCTTTTCCTAGGAAGTCCTTTCTGTAGCACCTCTATGTTTTACAGCCCTATGGTTGGCCATGACTGCATGGACTACCAGCGAATTTAATGTTTGATGGGCACCTAACGTCATTACTGTGCTCATTTCTCGATTTTTTTATACGTCTGCGTGTTCAAATGTATATATATATTTATACATACACATGGACACATGGAAAGAATGTGTGAAAAAGATTAATAAAAGAGGTGTGGTGGGAGGCAGAGGTGAAGAGAATGAATTTTTTGGGACGACCAAGTATAAGATGAATGGATGGGGTGAAGGGGCCCTGGGGAAGAGGGAAATGTTTGTTGAGCAAGGAAGAGAGAAGGCAGGAGATGGAGATGAGTGGGAAATGATCGTGTATGGATGATACTGTTATGCAAGGAAGGGAAGGATGGGGGATGGGTGTAACCGTCACTAACCATCACCAACCACGTATGTGATCCACACACATGCAACGTGGTACTCGTCTTTGGCAAGACCCCCAATATTGCAACCTCATCACTTTCCAAATCTCAAAACACCTGACTCAAACGCAGCCTAAGATCACAACAGGACGCTCCCGCAGTGTCATCACACGAGATTCCTAATGTCACCAGACAGACCCAATGAACCCTTTCTCGGACCTACCCAGGTTACACTACCGTAACTTAACCTATATACACCATATCTAGCCACGCCCACCAACTATACAACTAACCCCTATATAACGGAACTAACACCCATAACTATATTTGATGACTAACACATCTCACATACGGCAACCCACAAAACCTCCCCCTTTATTAGGAACGACTGTGCCATTCGTAAGAGGACTGCCCAGGTCACGTACCTGGCAGGAGTGCTAAGGTCAAGACCCGGCACTAGCAGTACCTACGTCACGTACCTGGCAGGAGGATTGCCTAGGTCAAGGACCTAGTTGCACAAAATCTTCGTACCTGAGAATAAACCAACAAAGTCCAGCAGAGACTTTACCTCACCCGCTAAATCACCATTACATGTAGCAAAACACATTTGTTTTGTTACAATGAGGGTTAGTGGATGCTTACGTGTGAATTATATTTTGACGCAGCCCGAAAGGAATTTCTCACCGTATTCTCTTTTTCTGATTAAGGGGACGCAGAATGGGGCCACCAATTAAGTGAGGCGACATTGCTGAGGATGTACTGTGTCCTGTTGCTTTCTGTTTGACCCAGGGGAATTGGTGATTGCAGGGATGACCCGTCATTCATGATGAGCTGAGATGGGAGATGTGAAAAGGGTGGTAGAAGGGAGTGGAAAGGTTGAGAATAGGTAATTGCCTCTGACTTAGCTACCTCCCTTAAAAGAGGGAACAAGCTCTTGCTATATAGACATATGAATATGTAAATATATAAAGACGAACACAAGTACAGATATATATATATATATATATATATATATATATATATATATATATATATATGTGTGTGTGTGTGTGTGTGTGTGTGTGTGTGTGTGTGTGTATGTGTGTGTGTGTGTGTGTGTGTGTGTGTGTGTGTGTGTGTGTGTGTGTGTGTGTGTGTGTGTGTGTGTGTGTGTGTGTGTGTGCATGTATGTATGTATGTATTATACAGTGTATATACAAAAACAATTTACTACTAAACATACACACATATGTACACATATATATATATTTGTACACATATACATACACATATGCAGAGTCTACTAGGAAGAGGAAAACACGGAGTCCGAGTGCTTTCGTGATATATCACGAAAGCGCTCGGACTCCGTGTGTTTTTCTTTTTCCTAGTGGATTTTGTATATTTGTGATTCACGTGTGTTTATGAAATTTGTGCATACATACACATATACATATATAACTACCTACCTACCTATATACATGCGTACATACTGACATGCATGCATACATACATACATATACTGTACATACATATACATACATACACATGCTCTTAAGAATCTTTTACCGTGATTGATCGGAGAAGTAATGCCTATTTTTTTTTTTTTTTTTTTTTTTTTTTTTAGAAACCCAGAATAATGGTTACGCGTTTGAGGCACCATCACTTCCATCAGTGGGGACAATCCTTCATGGGAAAAACAGCAATGAGGATGGACATAAAGGGAGAAAAAGAAAGGGAATAGTTCAAAGATCAGCATTTCTCTTTAAAAGATGATTAATTACCAATTATATGATAATGAGGCGTGACGCTGCTCTATGTGATGCATAAAATCTATCCTCTTAATAACCCATACGCATTCCAGAGCACTAACAAAAGACGATAACTACAATGCACGTACATCTTTTAGAAACGAGTTTCTGTTATATTCCTTATTCTCAAGCACCAAGCTATCCATATTTCTCCTACTATTTAGTAATCCTTTAAGTACTTGATCCAACTAAATCGCTTTAGCGTTTTGGAAAGACTTAAGAGAATTAAGATGTTGGCATATAAGCCTTCCCCACAATAAGCTCCTCTTTCATTATAAGAACTACTTCTTATTGTGCGATTCACAATACATCGGTGCGCTAACTTCAGGAGGAGATTAGCTGCAGTGGAAGCCGTCTTATTTACACCAAATATTCTAACAATTAAATATCCTGGAGGTCATTTGGACAGGAGTAAATTCTGTCCCTCCTACACACAGCAGTAAATGATACAATACATTTATGCGTTTTCTGTTAACACGTCCATATATACATACACACATATATATGTATATATATATATATATATATATATATATGCAATGACATGATTTAACGTCACAAACCCCCCCTATCGGCAGGCTACGACGGTACCCCTCACAAAGGAATTTGAAGCGTGGAATTTAATGAAACATGCACTGTGTTCAACTTCGTCGGTGATAGGATTCGAACCACCATCCCCTCGACCTTCGCCGCATATAAAAATTAGGATTAGGAGAGTAATTGAGGGAGTAATTGGTGAGGAGCAGTATGGGTTTAGGACAGGTAGGGGTTGTGTAGATTAGATTTTTGTGGTAAGATAGATATGTGAGAAAGCTATGGGGAAAGGTAAGGATGCGTTTTGGGCTTTTATGGATCTGGAAAAGGCTTACGACAGGGTAGACAGAAAGGCACTGCGGGAGGTACTGCAGATATGTGGGATAGGAGGAAAGCTGTTAAGAGCTGTCAATAGTTTTTACGAGAGTAGTAGAGCTTGTGTTAGGATTTGAAATGGATAGAGTGAATGGTTTGAGGTAAAGGTGGGACTTCGTCAGGGATGTGTTATGTCACCCTGGCTGTTCAATCTTTACATGGATGGAGTGGTGCGAGAGGTGAATGCAAGGGTAGTGGGTCAGGGGTTGCAGATGATTAAAGAAAATGGAGAAAAGTGGGAGGTGAGCCAGTTGTTGTTTGCTGACGACACTGCGCTTGAAGCAGGATTAGAGGAGGGATTGAGGAAGTCAGTGACAGAGTTTGAGAAGGTGTGTGAAAGAAGGAAGCTGAAGTTAAATGTGGGTAAAAGTAAGGTGATGAGATGTACAAGGGGGGAGAGAGACAGCAGGCTGGAAGTGAGCATTAAGGGTGAAAGACTGGAGGAAGTGGATATTTTTATATACTTGGGTACGAATGTGGCAGGAAAGGGAGGAGTAGGGGTGGAGGTAGAATGTAGATTGAGAGAAGCAGGTAAATGCCTTGGTGGATTGAAAAGTGTAATGAGAGATATACATTTGATAATGGATGCTAAGAGGAGGTCATATGAAGGAGTGATTGTGCCGACAGCATTGTATGGGCCAGAAACATGGAACATGAGAGAGGAAGAGAAAAGGAGTTTGAATGTGTTTGAGATGAAATGTCTGAGAAGTATGATAGGGGTTACTAGGCTGGATAGAGTGAGAAATGAGGAGGTGAGGAGGAAAACAAGGGTGGAAAGGGAACTGGGAGATAGGGTTGGTGAAAGAGTATTAGGATGGTTTGGACACATGGAAAGAATGAGTGAAGGAAGATTAGTAAAAGAAGTGTGGAATGCAGAGGTGGAAGGAGTGAATATGAGGGGGCGTCCTAGGATGAGATGGATGGATAGGGTGAAAGGGACATTACAAAAGAAAGGAATGTCTGTAGAGGAAGGACGGGAGAGGACAGAAAATAGGGGTGAATGGAGAGGTCTTGTGTATAGATGATGCTGTGGTGCATGAGGGGGAGTGGGTGGAGGATGGGGAGTGAGGAAGTATGTATGAGAAAAAATTTGACGCAGCTCGAAGGGATTTCTCCCCGTCTTCTCCTTTCCTGCATGGGGGGACGGAGAGGAGGGGGGGTTGCTGAACATATGAAGCGATACTGCTTCTGACCCAGGGCAGTGGACAGGATGCAGGGATGTCCCATCATCCAGGAGGTGCCAAGATAGGAAGGAGGGAGGAGGGTGAAGGGGAATAGAATATATAGGAAATGGAATGGGTGCGAGTGGTTTCTATGCCTTTTTCTTTTTGGCTACTCCCCGTGTAGGGGGAAAGAGCCTTTGGCATATGTATGCATGTATATATATATATATATATATATATATATATATATATATATATATATATATACATATACATATATGTATGTATGTATATATATACAAATATATGTATATTTGTATATATATATATATATATATATATATACATAATGATAGATAAACAAATGTATAATTAAAAAATCAATAACATAGATAATGATGAATAAATAAATGCATAGCTATAGTTGAATAATAAACAGACAGGTAAATAGTAAAAAATGATCAATTGTCAGATAACTAGTTTTCACCACCCCTTGTCACCACTGTCACCACCACTGTCGGTCCTCGATCATTACACTTATATTTGACTTGTAATACCACTCGTCTCGAGGCCCCTTGCCTTCGTTACGTGAGTTTCACTAAATGTTCAAGTTCCTCTTAAGCAGTAGGCCCAATGCCTTGTATTTCCTGTAGTCTCACTATTTTCTAATTTCCATAGGCCCCGTGCCTAGTTCTCTCGTCCTTTGGGTTAATAAAAGGGTGGTGAATTTTCTTTCTTCTTTCACTGTAATTTCACAGTCTTGTTACACTCAGGATCTCTTTCTCTCGTCTCCCCACATCGTCTGACGAGATCCCG
>NC_134796.1:12228039-12230539 GCF_046742065.1 Oratosquilla oratoria | reverse complement strand
TTGTGTGTGTGTGCTTTTGCATGGTGTATGTGCGCGCACATGTGTGTGTATTTGTGTGTGTCTGAGGAGACCGGACCATATATGAACTCTCACCTCTCATCCAACAAGGTAAAAGTTGTTGATTACGAGTCCAACACGCGATCCAAGTCCATGGTATCACACACATGCAGACGCACACACGCACGTGCACACACAAACGCACACGCGCGCACACACACAATCACGGTGCAGTGCTTGTCACACCCTAGCTTGAATATCATAATATGTATATTGTTGCAAATGTAGATTATTGTGTTGTATGGGTAGACGTTGCAAACATCATAGAACGTACCATTAGGTAAAGATCCTAAAAGGCAATTGGACTCTTGGAACGTCCTGGGCACTAAAGCGTCCTGCCTAACGCTACTGCGCATATCGTGACGTCACATGCGACTGTAATAAAAGCCGGGGCAGAATCTCTTGGACACATCACATAACGTCAAGGCTGTACAAATTCGTACCAGGCTTATTGACCTCCTTATAGGTCGATAGCCTAAAAAAAAAAAAAAAGAGGGTCTGCCCCACACCCATCATAACTAACTTCCTTCCATTTCATTCTTTCCTTACAATAACCCTCCAAATCCCCCCTCCCCCCTCTCCCCCATCTTACCTATCCTGCCCTGTACTACTACTTGGACAGGACACAGGGTCTTCGATCTTGACAACACAACACTCCTGGCCTGATTCGCATCCTCAAAAATTTTCTTCACGACCTCTGAAATGCTGATTTATTCAAATCCCCTGGACTCATTCTAATCCTTAAGATGTTTCTTTACTTCTGAAATGCTTATCCTACATCTTCACGGCTTTTGAAATGCTGATCATATGTCTTCATGACTTCTGAAATACTGATCCTACGTTTTCACGACTTCTGAAATACCGATCACAAGTCATCACGACTTTGAAATTGCTGACCCAACGTCATCAAATCTCGAGCTCCGCCCAGAAAAAAAAAAAAAAAAAAAAAAATATATATATATATATATATAGTTATGTATCTATTTATATATATATATATATATATATATATATATATATATATATATATGCAAAGTAGACCAAGTGGTCTAATTTGCATAAGTGAACACACGTACCCGTGTTCTTATTAGCATATATATATATTTATATATATATATATATATATATATATATATATATATATATATATATATATATACATATATATTTATATCAGCACCGTTGCACTGTGAGCTTGTTCTCCAACTCTGGTGGGTAATTATTTACTAATCTTTCTTCACTCATTCCTTCCATGTGTCCAAACCATGCCAATACTCTTTCATGAACCCTATCTCCCAACTCCCTTCCCACCCCTGTTCTCCTCACCTCCTCATTTCTCACTCTATCTAGCCTAATAACCCCTATCATACATCTCAAACACATTCAAACTCCATCTCTCTTCCTCTCTTATTTTCCATGTTTCTGCTCCGTACAGTGCTGTTGGAACAATCACTCCTTCATACAATCTTCTCTTAGCATCCATTCCCAAATGGGCGTGACTATAGCGTAAGGTCTACAACACTATAGCGCGAGATCTACCTCCCGTTAGTACTATAGCGTGAGGTCTACTATTTCCATCATTTTTTTTAGCGATAAACACATAATTTGTAAATATCCTAGGAAGGACTTAGATAATTGTATTTCTAATTACATTAATATGAAAGGAAGAAAGGTAAAAATGAACATGTTATTATATATTTCCATACTTTAATCTAGCAATACACACTTCGTACGTCTTCTAAGAATGACACAAATTGGTTAGGTTAGGTTAGGTTAGGTTAGGTTAGGTCAGGTGACGTGGACAGGTCACGTTTTTTTTTATGTATTTGGACAGTTCACATGTTTGATGGACAGGTGCGGGGAGCGTCCCGGAGGAACGCGGGTCAAGCGGTAGATCTCAGTCTGCACCTGGATAGGCGACATATGGAGGTAGACCTGACGCTATAGTAGCACCCCCAAATGTCTATTTTTTATTACAATTTTTAATCCACTAAGGTATTTACTTATTTCTTTCAATTTACATTCTATCTCCACCTCTACTCCTCCCTTTCCTGCTACATTCGCAACCAAGTATCTAAAACTATCCACTTCTTCCAGTCTCTCTCCCTTAATACTCATTTCCAGTCTGATACCACTTTCTCCCCTTGTACATCTCATCATCTTACTTTTACCCACATTTATCTTCAGCTTTCTTCCTTCACACACCTTCCCAAACTCTTTCACTAAATTCTTCAATCCCTCCTCTGATCCTGCTACAAGCGCAATGTCGACAGCAAACAACAACTGGGTTATCTACCACTTTTCTCCATTTTCTTTAACCATCTCCAATTCCTGACCCACCAACCTTGCATTTACCTCTCGCACCACCCCACCCATGTATAAATTGAACAGCCAGGGTGACATAACACATCCCTGACGAAGTCCCACCTTTACCACAAACCAC
>NC_134796.1:12213039-12220539 GCF_046742065.1 Oratosquilla oratoria | reverse complement strand
ACGTATCTAGAGGTTCTTTACATATGACTAGAATCAAAAGGAATTTCCTAAATACAAGTCTAAGTATTACTTCTTAAGTGGAGCCATATCTCCTTATGACTTCGTGTTACTCGATGAAATTAGATTAAAAGTATTATTATGGAATACTAAACTGCTACTCATTGATGATGTTATTGTGGCTGTATAGTCAGTCGGCGTTAAGGCCAATACTCTCCTTCCAAAAAGGAAAGAAACAAACTGTACTATCTTCTATTTCGGCTTGATTTATGGCATGAGGGACGACCCTGATGGGAGACTGGAGACTTCAATTAGTATGAAGGGACGCAGTGCTTCGGGTAAATATATTAAAGGGAGAAAAAGACGAATAGCAGACGAAGTGTAAAGGAAACATTATAAATGAAAATTCAGAAGAAATGTCAGCGTTAGTGCAAATATAAGCAAAGTAAGTTATGGAGTGTTTGTATACACAGTATTACATTTAACTACGATTGGAGGGTAAAATCGTAACCAGGGTATAGGACATAGAGGAGGAGAAGGTGGATATTATTGTTGTTATGAAAGGTAGTCTACTAGAATTTTTGTTCTTGTGGACAATCCCGCACCGTTGTGGTGATTCATCTTATATTTGAAATGTTGTTGTAAAACAATAGAAGCATTGGTAATTAAGGTGAAGGGAGGCTCAATCAGCGTGTTAGAGGGAATGTAGAGAAGTGAAAATGATGGCATTATATTGAACCAAGCTGTATGCACACACACATACACACACACATACACACACACACACACACACACACACACACACACACACACACACACACACACACACACACACACACACACACACACACACACACACACACACACACACACACACACACACACACACACACACACACACACACACACGGTGACGGTGACGGTGACGGTGACGGTGACGGTGACGGTGACGGTGACGGTGACGGTGACGGTGACGGTGACGGTGACGGTGATGACGAGGACGATGCAAATGAATAAACCCATAATGACAACGAAGTCGATCTTTACGAAGTCTTCTTGATATGACATTCAGTACATATGATGGTAATGAGGGCCCAATAGATGATGACGGATGTGTTTACGTTGGTGATTGGTGTCATATCAATGATGATGCAATTAACAAATCCATCATTATTTCCAAACTCCTCAACACGAAAGACCATTGCAAAAAACCGAACCTGAAGTATGATAC
Source organism: Oratosquilla oratoria (assembly GCF_046742065.1). Taxonomy (NCBI): domain Eukaryota; kingdom Metazoa; phylum Arthropoda; class Malacostraca; order Stomatopoda; family Squillidae; genus Oratosquilla; species Oratosquilla oratoria. The sequence goes on along the minus strand of NC_134796.1, from coordinate 12,219,311 downwards.
ACTTTCTTGAGATGAAATATTTAAGAAGTATGGTGGGTGTTACGAGGATCTACAGAGTGAAAAATGAGAAGGTGAGACGGAAAGAGATGGAAAGGGAGCTGACAGATAAGGTTCACAAAATAATTTGGGAATTATTTGGGCTCATGTAGAAATAAGTAAAAGAAAACAAACTGGTAAAAATTATGGAAGACAGAGATGGATGGGGGTAAAATTGAAGAAAAAATGGAATAACATGGATGAACAGAGTGAAGGGAACTTTGGCGAAAGATGGAATGTCTGTTTAACAGGGAAGGAAGAGGATAAGAGATAGTTGTGAGAAGAGGATGGCTGTTAATGGATGATAAATTGACGCGGCTCGAGGGGATTTATCTTCCACTTCTCTAATTACCCGTGAATGGAAGGAGAGGGATGGTAGTCATTAAAGGGAAACGGTGGAGTTAAAACAACTCTGCCTGTCGATCTTTACTGTAGAGGTGCTGTGTGCATGACTTGACTAGCTACCTCCTCTATATATATACATATACATATACATATACATATACATATACATATACATATACATATACATATACATATACATATACATATACATATACATATACACATACATTTACATATACATATACATATACATATACATATACATATACATATACATATACATATACATATACATATACATATACATATACATATACATATACATTAACTTATATTAACACAGAAGTCTATGCTATATACAAAATAAATGAAAATAAACAAAACACAGTATAATAAACCCAAGATGTATACGACGTATATAACATAGACTTCTGTGTTAATATAAGTTACCAATGTCAATTGGAAATTTGCTTCTTCCCCTCTCATTTCCCCAGAAATCTACTTTCCGAAAGCTAGAAAGCTTAAGAAAAAAATTAATTTCTAATGAATTTGCTGTCGTTTTCAACAGAATATGCTTAAAAGAGAATCTCCTGCCACGCTTCACGAATATACATTAACATATACATATACATATACATATAAATATACATATACATATACATATACATATACATATACATATACATATACATATACATATACATATACATATACATATGCATGTACATATATATACTTGTATTTATACATACATATATATATATATATATATATATATATATATATATATATGTATATATGTATATATAGACATATATATATGTTTACATATACATGCTGTACATATACACATATACATATACACGCACATATATATATATATATATATATATATATACATTTACATATACACACACAAATAGAAACGATATATATATATATATATATATGTATATATATATATATATATATTTGTTCATATATATATATATATGTATATATATATATACATATATATATATATATATATATATATATATATATATATATATACTATAATAAAGTAGTAGCCTCTGTCTGTCGGTCTGTCTGTTTGTCTGTTTGTTCACGAACTCCACCTAGGGTTTTAGAAATAGACCCCATAACCATATATATTTTGATACCCTATTCCTCTAGGTACTTGGATAATTATATTTCATTCCCCCCACCCCTCCCAAATTATTTTGGTTAGGGTTAAGGGTTAAAGTTAGGTGGGGGTATGGTTAGATGAGTGGTTATTTACGAGCTACTTCTAAGTTTTTGCAGGCAGACATGTATAACCATATATGTTCTGAAACCCTATAACCCAAGGTACTTTCATTTGTCTGTCTGTTTGTTTGTTTGTTCACGAACTCCTAGGGTTTTGGAGATAGACCCCCATAATCATATATATTCTGATACCCTATCACTCCAGGTACTTGAATAACTATATTTCATTAAAATAATATTTTGATTAGGGTCAAGGGTTAAAGTTAGGTGGGGTATGGTTAGGTCAGAGATTATTCACGAACTACTCCTAGGTTTTTGCAAATAGACCCCTATAACCAAGGTACTTGGATTACTATCTTTCATTTGTCTGTCTGTTTGCTTGTTTGTTTGTAGGTTTTTGCAGATAGACCCTTATAACCATATATGTTCTGAAACCTTATAACCCAAGGTACTTGGATAACTATCTTTCATTTGTATCTACTATAATAAAGTAGTAGCATCTGTCTGTCTGTCTGTTTGTTCACGAACTCCTCCCAAAACATATTTATTCACCATAACCCAGGCTGCTTGGATAAGTATATTTTATTTCCAATGGGCATCTCCCTCCTCAAATTTACTTTTTTCTTACTTTCTTGACATTTTATTTTGTTACCTTTTCCATTGAGTTATATTGATACATGTAACTCAGTTTGGTTAATATATATATTATATATATATATATATATATATATATATATATATATATATATATACATACATATGTATATATGTATAAAGCATAAGATAAGAATGAGGGAGATTGTAAGAGACGATAAGGCCTACAGTAGGAAGTTCCATGCTCATGACCACTTGTCATCCCCATCCATAAAATTGCATAACCTTTTCTTTGAAGAAGTGATAATTTAAACTCCCTCTACATGATTAATACATCTACTCCACTCGTTGATCAATCTATTGATAAACCAGTTCTTGACTATTTCCTTCTCAAGTTTAAATTTGTAGAATTTAAATCCATTACTGTGAGTTCTGCCCTCTTGACTTAATATGATGACCTAGTTTGCGAGCATACCAACAAGAGACCTTTTGGTTCATAGATAGGTCGGATGCGAAAAATTATAATAATGATAAATAAATAAATGAAAATGACCAAATGAATAATGATAAATAGAATAAATGTATAAGTAGGTAAAGTTAAATGGTAAACAAACAGGTAAATAGTAAATAATAATAACCTAACGGATAAATAGTAATAGATAATGATCGAATGAATAATAATAAACAAATAATAACAAACATATGAACAAATGATATAAAATAAATGGCAGTCATTACAGTATCTTGCTTAGTTGTTTATCTAAACAAATTTTAAAGCTTCGAACTGAACTACATTGCACTGCCTCTACAGGATACTTATTCCATTCATTAACTACACGAGTGGTGAAGTTGTTTTTACCCGCCTCCAAATTAAATATATTTCCTGACAGTCTGAGACCGTTATTTCTTGTCTGGTTAGTATTCAGTGTAAAAATGTTGTCGCTTTTGATGTTGTCAATTCTCTTTAGAATCTTAAAGACCTGTATCAAGTTACCTCCGATTCCACGCTCTTTAGAGGAAAATAGATTCATATGTCTTAGTCGATTTTCGTATGCTTTATTTTTCATATTTGGAATCAGATTTGTGGCCCGCCATTGTGCTTTTTCCAATCTGTCAATGTCCTTAATGAGTTTCGGTGACCATACGGAAACAGCATATTCTAAATGCGTCTTTCCAGAGAGCGTAAGTTCAGGTTCCTAAGCCTGTCCTTGTAAGGGAAATTTCTTAGTACAAGTATCATTTTGGTCATTCTCCTCTGTACTGATTCTAGTGAATTGATATCCATTCTATAGGACGTAGAGCAAAACTGCACAGCATAGTCATGGATGTGTCTCTCTAACGCCAGATAGAGTTTGATAATTACCTCTGCACTATTACTCGTAACCATCCTAGCAATGAAAGCTCATTTAGTTTTATTTCTGGTGCTAACGCACTGTTTCCTGAATTTATGGTCAGGACTCACTATAACTCTCAAGTCTCTCTCGTACTCACTTTTTGTTAGAAAAAATATATACCTGCTTTCTGGGTTGTGGAAACATATGTTTAACACGCTGGACTCTGAGATACTGAAGTCCATTTTCCATTTCATTGACCGTGTTTACAATGGCATATATGCATATACACAAAAGTTCTTTTACATTTATATAAAAACACTTTAAAACTACAACCGATACCAACCAACCATACAGTTACGAGTATAATGATTTTCTGTAAGCAGAGTTGCATCTGTATAATATGGCTCAGGTCTGGAACTCCACAATAGTATCCTATAGGTCATTGTTTCCATCAATCCCAAAGATTCCTTTTTATAAAGACAATTAATGAGCTCGAGACAAAAGGCCATCGATCGATCCACTGCGAGCCCGTTGGACTTGTATAATCCAAATCTGGGATAAAGACCTAATGAGGTTTTCTCCATCAGTGAAGTTGGTTTTCTGTCGACGATAACCAACGCTCTTATCTTTGAAGATCGTTATCGAGCTGAAGAAGTAAATTCATAGAGGTAGTATAAGAGGTATTTTAGATTTTTTTTCTTTTCTTTTTATAAATTAGTCTCCAATCATAAAAGTATGCTGTGTGACTCGTCCGTAGGTGTCATCAAACGCTCTAAAATGTCGACTGCTTATTTTTATCATCATCATCATCATCATCATCATCATCATCATCATCATCATCATCATCATCATCATCATCATCATCATCATCATCATCATCATCATCATCATCATCATCATCATCATCATCATCATCATCATCATCATCATCATCATCATCATCATCATCATCATCATCATCATCATCATCATCATCATCATCATCATCATCATCATCATCATCATCATCATCATCATCATCATCGTTATCATCGTTACTATAATTTTTCAGTACATTCTGTACGGGCGGAGTGGAAAGAAAAAGAAAAAGAAATAGAATACACACACACACACACACACACACACACACACACACACACACACACACACACACACACACACACACACACACACACACACACACACACACACACACACACACACACACACACACACACACACACACACACACACACACACACACACACACACACATATATATATATATATATATATATATATATACATATATATATATACATGTATTTATATATACATATATATGTATATATATATATATAAACATTATATATATATATATATATATATATATATATACAGTATATATATATATATATATATATATATATATATATATATATGTATGTATGGGTGGGTGTGTACAACAATGAATGGGTCCCAGTGATTAGAGATTTTAACAACCACAATGCACTTTAATTGTAAGCCATCAACATCGGGAGACCCAATGGAAGCCACATGCAGAAATTGAAATGCGGTACTGTCGAGGACTCGAACCACGGCACTTGTCATGTGATCACTAAGTTGGAGTCCTCGGCATTACCGCATTTCATTTTCTGCATGTGGCCTCCATTGGGTCTCCCGATGTTGGTGGCTTAGAATTTAAGTGTAATGTGGTTGTTAAATTATATATATATATTTATATATATATATATATATGCATATATATATTTATATATATATACATATATATAGACATATATATATATACATATATATATACATATACATATATATATATATATATATATATACATATATATATATGCTGGTACATTGTGACAAGTTGATGAAGGTGGAAAAAGAAGTCACGGGTCTAGCTCCGAGTTCCTGAGTTTATTCCTGACCGGTTTCACTCTATGATTCTTCAGAGGAATGTGACTCTGGAGTGAAGCTGGTGGTATACATAGTATGAGTAGGACCGCGTTCCCTCCTTGGAGGTGGGTTCTGTTTGGTTGTACAATGGTTTATAATTTTTAATACAATGAACAATAGTTATATTACAGTATACAATAAATTTTTGTGATGTTATTATAAAACAGCTCCGGTGTGTGTGGAATGTTGACCGAGGGTGTAACAGCGTAAGTGAAGTGAGTGGTGTAAAAATGTGGGACTTTGCCCCTCTAACGATTTTTTTCAATACAGTATTATTTCATTGTACTTTATGGTCAAAAAATATTTTCATGTGTGTGGGAATAGACCTCTTCAAATGAGACATTTTTTATCAAACTTATGCAAACTGATATTATTCCCATTCTCCAAGGTCTAAATTAACTAAATATACCAGTTATTTTGATCTTGAACCTTAGCTATGCCTGGCTCAAGAGCCATGTAGTTTTATTAATGACGTTTTTCAAAAACGCTGCAAAATTCGGATATTATGTCCTTGTTTTCATTGTACCTTCCCAGAGGTTAACGCTATAGCATTAAAAGTAATACGAAATGAAAGCTAATAAAATTTTCTTGCATATGGTGTCAAACACATGAACACCTGTGTAAATTTTAACTAATTTTAATGCACAAACATACATATCTTTTATGCTTGGAAAGGATGACATCATGTGATACATAACTTTATCTCAAAAATGTTACTCTATAGTCTATACAGCTTTACTCTATAGATATGTGTTGTGCAAC
>NC_134796.1:12170539-12198039 GCF_046742065.1 Oratosquilla oratoria | reverse complement strand
ATATATATATACAATATATGTATATGTATATGTATATATATATATATATATATGTATGTGAATATATATATATACATATAATATATATATGTATATATGTATATGTATATATATATATATATATATATATATATATATATGTATATACACCTACATTTATGATTCAATCTATTCCATTGGCGTTTGTTTCTGATTTAGATCATGACTGAGAGGAGGAAGTTTATCATATTATCATATTTGACACATTTATTCCCACAAAGCAGTAGTTATACAAAAAATAAAAAATAAAAAAGAATAGGATATTGAAATGTCTTGCTTTCCAATAGAAATAAAACTTCATTTTCGTTTTTGATTTGGAGAAACTAAAGAGTTACGGATGATATATGGAACGACGAGAAGAGACAGGAAAAGAAACGTGATATTGAGAGAACTTGGAGTAGAAGCAATAGTATCAACAATTCAGGCATACCCACTTCGATGGTTTGGCCATCTTATGAAAATGGAAGAGGTTAGGTTTCAAAAAAGAATATATAAATGGGTATCAGACAAAAGAATCAAGAGGAATGGCGAGGAGGAGATAGGAACAAAACATGGATAAAGTACTGCAACAAAGTGGAACAGGGTTGCAAGAAATAAAGGAAAATAAGGTGTACCTTGACAGGATAGAGTGGAGACGTCGCGTGCATAGTGTATCGGGGTGGCCAATGAAACAGTCAAATAATGCGATAATGGAAAATATTGTATTACATACAAGCACTACAAAAACGAGCGTTCGGTCGCTTCGTAAGCAGACTCAAGACTGACGCTAAGCGACGCGACCACGCTCCGACTTGGCGGGAAAACATACACGCTCAAATGAACACTTGGTTCTCACAATAATGTATATAATATAATGTATGATATATAATGTATATAATAATGTCATGTCTCACAATATTAGTAAATAAACAATATTACAAATGCGTATGTTCAACACACAAAGAATATTCTACGCCACCATTACAATAGCCACTGGCAGGTCCAAAAACTACCAGAAGAGGATACGTACGAGTTTCCGTTTCCAAAATTCTATGGTGATGTTCCCTACACCAGTCAGTTTAAGAACACGGAGTAGCGAGGAGCCGACGCCAGGAGGCGCTGAGTAGCTGTGTCTGAAGCCGTCACCTTTACTCTATCATACGCTTTGGGGACTGTTAAGTACAGGTAACATATTGTCGCTACTAAGAATCAAAAAGGAATACAGGACTCGAACCCACAACTAAGCGAATGCGAGATTACCACGGTTCCGATTACGCCACCAGTACACTAAATTTTCATGCAGGTATACATAATTATTGAGCTTATGGATCGAGAAAGACATTTTCTTTCCATGTTTCTAAGCTTCTAAGTTCTATTCTGTGGTTATAAAATTTCACTGCAGCCAAGAGAAATAATTATTAACAATTTCATAGAATCCAAGTTTAGAAAACCAATTTATACTTGTAGCAATGTTCAAATCTATCCACAATTTAATTTAATTTGACTTAGAGAAGAATCTGGTCGAGCAAAGAAGGTTTGGAAACAAGTTTTACGAGTTGGACAGTAAAAAAAAAAAAAAAAAAAAAAAAAAAAAATCAATAAACACAATGTCCAGGATTATTCTAATTACATTAAAAGCAAAGCCAACGAAAGTCGGAGATAGAACGTACAAATTGCTTACTAGTAATTGCATTTCTAATATTCTTAAACACAATGTTTGACAACAAACAAATGGTGCTCTTAGACTTGATACAGCTTTTGTTTATACAAAGGAAAGATAAGGATAATTACTTGGGGAGCATTCTGATCATGGTTCTCTTTCCAATCATATTTTCTAATGCTTTTCTTAAAGGTCAAATCCCCATTTGAAAAACGTTAAGCTATGAACCTAATTGAACATGAGTAATTTGTGTATCTTAATGCGAACAAATTGTAAATAAGTTTTCTCCTATGATTATTCACCATGAATGTTTTTCATAAAGAAATTTCTGGGAAGAGTTGTAAAATAAATGAAAATACATCATACAGATGTACACACACAAACACAAAGATGAAAACACACGCACACACACACACACACACACAAACACACACACACACGCACACACACACACACACACACACACACACACACACACACACACACACACACACACACACACACACACACACACACACACACACACACACACACACACACACACATACATACACACATACACACACACACACACACACACACACACACACACACACACACACACACACACACACACACACACACACACACACACAGATAGAGAAAGAAAGATACAAACACATACACACACGCATACAGACAAGCACACATGCACATACAGACACGCGCACACACGCACACACACGCACACACACATACACACACACATGCACACACACACACACATATACACACACAAACACACACACAAACACACAAACGCACACACGCACACACACACACGCACACACATACACACTCACATACACACACATACACACCTCTCATGGCGCTGTGGTTAGAGCTCTGCCCTGCCACTACGGAGGTCCGGGTTCGACCCTCGCCCGGGGCTGAAATGATATCAGTATCGCAGCGCTGAGGGGTGTTACTCCAACTCTCGTGGGCGGGGAGTTGGGGGTGTGTGTGTGTGCAAGGTCATAGCATTACCCATAGATCGGACCTACGAGCTCTGCTCTCTTCCAGGAGGGAAATAGCTGTCGATCACGAGTCCAACACGTGATCCAAAGACCAAGTGAATACACACACACACACACACACACACGCACACACACACACGCCACGCACACACACACAACGAACCTTCATGTCAGGAAATCACACGACCCAGACGGAATTGCAAATTGGATATTAAAAGAATGTAAAGAAGAATTGGTGGACAAAACATATAATATAGTAAGTTGCTCACTCAAAGAAGGAAAAATACCAAAGAACTGGAAAAATGGCAATATTGTACCAATATATAAAGGAGGAAACAAAGAAGAACCAACAAATTACAGACCGGCCTCCCTTACAAGCGCTGTAAAAAAAAAAATCTTAATTATCAAGGGCAGATGGATAAAACACCTAGAAGAAAACAATATAATAAACCCGAGACAATTTGAATTTAGACATGTAAGATCATGTACCACAAACTTAATCTGTTTCTACTCAAAAATAATAGATATAATACAAGAAAGGGATGGGTGGGCTGATTGTACTTTTCTAGACTTACAAATATTCTTCGACAAAGTACCACAAAAAAAAAAAAAACATAGAAGGGATACAAGGTAAACCGCTAAAATGGATAGAGGATTTCGTGCATGGCAGAAAAATGAGAGTAGTACTCAGAGAATTTTTTTTAGCTTGGGAATAGGTGATTAGTGTAGTTCCACAGGGATCGGTATAGGCTCCAATAATGTTCGCTATTTATGTGAATGATATGAATGAAGATGTGGATTGTTACATAAGCTTCTTTGCAGATGACGGTAAATTGCTGAGGAAAGTGAATACTGAAATGGATTGTCAATCACTACAGAGAGACCTAAACAAGGTTTGGAAATGGAGCCAAAAGTAGAAAGTAGACTTCAACATTAAGAAATGTAGCATAATAGAGCTCGAAAAAAGTAAAATAATGAATATTAGGACAATGTAAAATTGGAACAAAGGAGGTAAAGAAAGTGGGACCTGAAAAAGACCTGGGAGTAATTATCTCAAATGACATGTCCCCTGATAAACAGATAAACAAAATTGTCGGAGAATCTTACAATTTGCTAAGATCAATAAAGGTGGCTTTTACCCCTTTAGGCGAAGAAATGGTTGAAAAAATACTAGTCACACTAATAAGGCCTAGACTAGAGTATGCTGCGACACTATGGTCACTCAGTACCAAATATATATATATGTATATATATATATATATATATATATATATATATATACATATATATATATATATATATAAAAGAAAATTGAACGAATCCAGACAGCAGTCACAAAAATGGTCCCAATATCTAAAAACCTGGCTAATTAAAACTACCGATTTTGGAAAAAAGAAGAGAAAGATGTGATCTGCTGACCATTTACAGGTTCATGAAAGGCACTGAACCCCTTGATAGAGAGGACCTACTAAATTGGGATAAGAGAAATACAAAGGGACATGATAAGAAACTCAAAAATTATGGTTATAGAAGAGACCTGAAAAAAAAAAGTTTTTGGCACAGAGTGGTGGATATCTGGAACAAATTGGATAAAACAATAATGTGTGCAAAAATTATACACAATTTAAGAGAAACAAGACACTGAGAGATACAAAGACGGGACCCCACGAGCATAGCTCCCCTTCCCGTAAGATACAACTAGGTAAATACACACACACACAAACACACACACACACACACACACACACACACACACACACACACACACACACACACACACACACACACATATATACACACACATACACACACACACACACACACACACACACACACACACACACACACACACACAGTGATACACACACACACACACACACACACACACACACACACACACACACACACACACACACACACACACACACACACACACACACACACACACACACATACACACATACACACACACACACACAGTACCGTCGTGTGTGTAGTTAATGAATGGAATAAACTTCCTGCACAGGTAGTGCAATGTAGTTCAGTTCGAAGCTTTAAGAATCATTTAGATAAATACCTAAGTAAGATGCTGTAATGATTATAATTTATGTTATATTATTTGTTTTTGTTTTGTTATAATTTGTCTGTCTGATTTTCATTTATTATTAGTTATATGTCAATCTATAATCATTTACTATTTACCTTTTTGTTTGTTATTCAACTATACCTATGCATTTATTTATGTATTTTATTTGTTATTTTTACATTATTATAGTTTTTTTTTTTTCTTTTTTTCTTTTTTTTTGCATCCGACCTAGATATGGATCAAAAGGTCTCCTGTCGGCATGCTCCGCCTTTGTAATCCTTTGTGTAAAGCGTCTTGATACATATAGAGTCTAAAATAGTATGAAATAGGTGGCGATGGTGAGCTTTATGCACTTTTGGTTTGTCGTCAAAGGTGATACGAGATTACTGTTATTTACTATTTACCTGTTTGTTTATTATTTGACTTTACCTATTTATTTATTTATTATCATTTATATTATTACTCTTTTTATTTATTTGTTTATTTATTATTATTATATTTTTTCCCATCCGACCTAGTTATGGACCAAAAGGTCTCTTGTCGGCATGCTGCTCCTTTACAATCCTTTGTAATGATGGGAGTAACGGTGAGTGGGTATTGGTGAGTGTGGGTTAGATGTACGCTTTGAATCAGCTACCGTCTTTATAGGGGCAGAGACCCTTTGGATTGTATATATGTATGTATGTATGATGATATTTCTGTCCTCAAGGATTCCTTGCCAATGGTTGTGGGAACGGCGCCTCTCCTGTAATGTTATGACGGAAAGGAGAAGCTGGAGAGGATGAGAACGTCCGCCAATTCACTTATGATGTGTGTCTACTGAGGACTCAAACCCTTGTACGAGTATGTTCCTCATGATGCAGACAGGCATTAAGACCACTTGGTCCCCATGGTTAGCGCACTCACGGTTATGTCTGCAATATCGAATATATTCCCTCCTCGTCGTCCTTCTTCTCTTCGTCCTCTTCCTTCTCTTCTTCACTCTCTTTCTCCTCCTCCTCTTCATTCTCTTCATTCTCCTTTTCATATTCTTCTTTTTCCTCCTCATCCGTTTCCTCCTCCTCTTCGTCCCCTTCCTTCTCTTCTTCATCCTTTTCATTCTCTTCACCCTCTTCCTTCTCCCCTTCATATTCTTTCTTCACCTCATCCTCCGCTTCCTTCACCTATTCATCGTCTTTCTCCTCTTCGGCCCCTTCTTTCTCTTCTTCGGCCTCTTTCTTCCTTCTCCTCTTCTGCCTCTTCCTTCTCTTCTTCGACCTATTCCTTCTCCTCTTCGGCCTCTTTCTTCTTCTCTTCGGCCTCTTCCTTGTCCTCTTCGGCCTCTTCCTTGTCCTCTTCGGCCTCTCCTTGCATTCTATGGTTTATTCCTTCTCCTCTTTGGCCTCTTGTTTCTTCTCTTCGGCCTCGACCTTCTCTTCGGCCTCTTCCTTGTCCTCTTCGGTCTCTTCCCTCTCCTCTTCGGCCTCTTTCTTCTCCTCTTCTCCCTTTTCCTTCTCCTCTTCGGCCTCGACCTCCTCCTCTTCGGCCTCTTCCTTGTCCTCTTTGGCCCTTCCGTGTCCTCTTTGGTCTCTTCCTTCTATTCGACATCTTCCTTCTCCTCTTCAGCATCTTCCTTCTCCTCTTCGGCCTCGACCTTCTCCTCTTCGGCCTCGATCTTCTCCTCTTCGGCCTCGACCTCCTCTTTGGCCTCTTCCTTCTTCTCTTCGGCCTTTTCCTTCTCCTTCTCGACCTCTTCCTTCTCCTCTTCGGCCTCGAACATCTCCTCTCCATCCTCTTCCTTCTCCTCTTCGGCCTCTTCCTTGTCCTCTTTGGCCTCGACCTTCTCCTCCTTAGCCTCTTTTTTCTCTTCGGCTCCACCTTACTCCTCTTCGGTCTCTTCCTTCTCCTCTTCGTCCTCTTTCATTTCCTCCTCGTCCTCAGCCTTCTCCTTGTCCTCTTCCTCCTCTTCGCCCTTTTTTTTCCTCCTTGTCCTCTTTCTTCTTCTCTTCGTGCTCATCCTTCTCTTTGTCCTTTTCCTTCAACTCTTAGTCCTCTTCCCTCTCTTCCTCACCCTCTTCCTTCTCCTCTTTGTCCTCTTCCTTCTCCTCTTCGTCCTCTTCCTTCTCCTTTTCGTTCGTTTCATTCTCCTTTTCGTCACTTCCTTCTCATTTTCTTTCTCTTCCTCTTTGTCCTCTTCCTTTTTCTGCCTTCTTCCTTCTCCTATTCGTCTTGTTCCCGTTTCTTTTCGACCTCTTCCTTCTCTTTGTCCTCATTTTACTACACTTCGTCCTCTTCCTTCTCCTCTACGTCTTCTTTCTTCTACTCTTCGTCCTCTTTCCTCTCCTCTTCGTCATCTTCCTTCTCCTCTTCGTCCTCTTCCTTCTCCTCTTCGTCTTCTTCCTTTTCCTTTTTGGCCTCTTCCTTTTCCTCTTCGTCCTCTTTCTTCTCCTTTTAGTCCTCTTTCTTCCCCTCTTCGTCCTATCCCTCTTACCCCCATCCTCTTTCTCCCCCTCGTCCTATTCCTCCTTTTTGTCCTTTGCCTTCTCCTCCCTATTATTTTCTTTCTCCTTTTCATCGTCTTCCTTCTCCTCTTCATCTTCTTTCTTTTCCTCTTCGGCCTCTTCCATCCTCTCTTCGTCCTTTTCCTTCTTTTCGTGCTCTTCCTTCTCCGCTTCGTGCTCTTCCATCTCCTCTTCGTGTTTTCCTCCTCCTCTTTGGTCTCTTCCTCCTCCTCTTCGGTCTCTTCCTCCTCCTCTTCGACCTCTTTTCCTCTTTGGCCTCCTCCTACTCCTCTTTATCTTCTTCCTTCTCCTCTTCGTCCTCTTCCTCTTCCTCGCCTTCTTCCTCTTCCTCTCTTCTTTTGTCTCTTCCTCCTCCTCTTCGGCCTCTTCTCCTCTTTGGCCTCTTCCTACTCATCTTCATCTTCTTCCTTCTACTCTTCGTCCTCTTCCTCTTCTTCGTCTTCTTCCTCTTCCTCTTCAGCTTCATCCTACTCCTTTTCGTCTTCACCTACCTCTGTTTTTGTCATATTCCTCTAGTTGATCCTATTCCTACTTTTATTTACTACACACCCACTACTACCGCTGGTCCTGCTACTATTACTACTACTATTACAACTACTCCTGCTACTACTTCTACTACCACTTCTATTAGCACTGTTCCCGCTCATACCACTATTCCTGTTACTACTACTATCCTGCTACTACCACTCTTCTTGCTACAACTACTATTCATGCTACAACTAATACTCCTTTTTCATACAAAGTGCTCCCTATCAATGTGGAACTGTTGAAACCAATCAGGATGTGCCTTTCACACAGTTCACTGCTCCCACTCCCGCCAATGACTATGGTCAACAACCCTTTCATATTTCATTTACTTAAAACTAATGCAAACTTTCACTTATCCAACTTTCTACTACTGTCTGATCAATATCGATATAGTGCGTGGGGACCTGGTACCTCTCAGATATTGTTTCTTTCTTACTTTCACCTCTGTCAGAGAAGTGTAGGATGCCTTTGCTCTTGGACCCATCCCACTTGAAGTCATGAAGGTTAGCGGAGTGAATGAGCCTTGGTCCTCCTTGATATACGAATACTGAATCAAATATTCGTATGTCAAGGAAGGCCAGTTGACTCCTTGTCCAAAAAGTTCTTGCGTTAGCGTCTTTTCGCTTGATGTGTTGGAGGTGCAGTACCTGAAATTTTCTCCTCCTAGTAAGGTGGTGTTGGTTCGATAGCCACATCCCTGCAAACCTTCCGAAGCATTTGGGATGTCAGATCCCTTACCCTGTGGTGTCTCATGCAAATAGATCCACCCTGCTTGCATATCATTGCATGATTTGGATCAAATTGTATACCACAGGAGCACATGTTAGGTAGTCCATCCAATGACCATCCATACTTCAGGGCAATGGCATCTGTGGATTATTTTCATTTAGATTGAATCCCTCTGCCCTGATTGGTAGTGCTGTCAGCTAGTTGGATGTCCCTTTTCCTATGCCTTTATATATATATATATATATATATATATATATATATATATATATGTATGTATACATATATATATGTATATATATGGATATATATATATATATATATATATATATATATATATATGTATGTATATGGATATATATATATATATATACATATATATATATATATATATATATATATATATATATATATATATATATATATATATATATATATAAAACCAGACGCCAGGTAGTTGATTTCAACTATTCAACTGTCCGTCGATTTGCGTTTCTTGAGCGATAACACAACGTAACATTTTTTTTTCTTCAAGTTTTGTTTATTGTATTTTTTTTTTTTTTTTAGAGTTTATTAATTCATTTTTCCTGCTGATTTCAAATATGCAATTATTTTTTATGTATCATCGGCCGTTATAGAAATACATATAATTTCAATGTTACCATGTATATTTTGGAATTGTTATGAGGTCTGCTACTAAATGTTTATCTAATTTTCTCTTTCAAATCAATGACTGAACTATTTACCTGTTAAGATGGCTACTAGAGGATGTGAAAATTCTCCTGATACATTTTGCTATGTGTGTGGTCATTATATTGGGAAAAAACAAGTACTACATAAGATCGTGAGAGGTGCTAAAGTGTGGATAGCGTACAGACTATTTCGGAATGCCCATGGGTGACCAGGACAAGCCATGGGCACCTCATGTGATATGTGGAAGCTGCCGATCTACTCTAGAAGGATGGCTGAGAAGTACAGGAAGGGCAATGCCTTTTGCCATTCCTAGAATATGGAGAGAGCCGAAGAACCATCACGACGACTGCTACTTTTGTATGATTGATGTGACGAAGTACAGGAAAGTGAAAGGAAGACAAGCTCTGCAGTATCCAGACATACCATCATCTAGAGCACCTGTCCCACATGATGATAGCTTACCAGTACCACAACCACCAGAAAATGCAAGTTTATTTTTATCATACTCTCTTTACTTTTAATTAACTTCAATATTAAGTACTTAATATACATTCACTTTCCTAAAGATATATGGAATACTAATGCTATTCGTCTTTGTTGAAGTTGCTATATTTAGTTCTTTCTTTCTTTCCAGATGGAATATGCAATGGAAATTTCATCTGAAGGGTCAGCAGGTAGCAGCAGCCATGAAATGGGAGACTAAGATTTTGCACCAAGAACGACTTCGGAGCCTCACTTTCCAAGTCATAGTGAGCTAGATGACTTAATCAGAGACTTAGGTCTTACTAAGTCAGGAGCTGAGCTTCTTACATCAAGGATGAAAGAATGGAATCTACTAGGAGAAGACTACAGGACATCTGTGTACCGGAAACGACATGAAGAATTTAAAATTTACTATGACTTTAGTGATGATATGTGTTATTGTAAGGATGTTACTGGTTTGTTTACAGCCCTTGGACTCGAACATGATCCTGAAGAATGGCGACTGTTCATAGATAGCTCAACACGAAGTCTCAAAGCAGTATTGCTCCACAATGGAAATAGAAACCCATCTTTGCCTCTTGCACACTCAGTACAGAAGAAAGAAAACTATCATAATGTCAAACAGCTTCTTGAAAAAATCAATTATGCTGAATTCAAATGGGATGTTTGTGGTGATTTCAAGATGCTAGCCTTTTTGCTTGGCTTACAAGGGGGATACACAAAGTATTCCTGTTTTCTTTGTTTATGGGACAGCAGGGCTGATGATGATCATTATAATAAAGTTCATTGGCCCCCAAGAGTTGAACTGCAGCCAGGAATGTTAAATGTTCTCAGATAGCCTCTAGTAGATTCGAAAAAAGTTTTATTACCCCCACTTCATATCAAGCTAGGGTTAATTAAACAGTTTGTGAAGGCTTTGGATTTTGGAGGCGAAACTTTCCAAGAAATTTGACTCATGTTTCCCAAGCTATCTAAGGCTAAGCTCAAGGGTGGTATATTTGTTGGACCCCAGGTAAACAAAATGTTGAAGTCGGAGAAACTGGAAAGAGCGATGACGAAAGTTGAAAGAGAAGCTTAGTGTTCATTTCGTGATGTAGTTCGTGGATTCCTAGGAAATCACAAGGACCCTAATTATAAACAAATAGTGGCAAAGCTTATTGAGAACTTCAGGAAACTTGGTTGTCGTATGTCCTTGAAGATACATTTCTTGCATTCTCACCTAGATTTCTTCCCCGAAAACTTGGGGGCTGTCAGTGAGGAGCATGGCGAGAGATTTCATCAGGATATCGCAACTATGGAAAGAAGATATCAAGGACGATGGAATACTGCTATGATGGGAGATTACATATGGTCACTAGTCAGAAAAGACGAAAGCATGCATTCTAGAAAATCTCGATCGTCAAAGCACTTCTAATCATGAGAAGAGTCATCAAAACACTTGCAGTGCAAAGTTGTGTTGTTTATTTTGTTCTTACTAATATTGTAGCTCTTAAATACACTTCATATTATGAAAAAAATACTAGATGTTGTATAATTATCCTTAGAATGCTAAAGTAGATTGAATCAATTAACTACTGTAGAGAAAGGTTGCGTATATAACAATAAAATATAAAATCAAGAATGAATAAAGAAATATCGATGTTACGTCAAAACTAATGTGATATTTGGATTCAGTGACACGAAATACATATATAAACATGAAAAAATACAAATAAACAAAACATGTGTTACATTGTGTAATTTATCCACCAGAGACCCGCTGAGCCTATCCTGGCTTCTTCGAGATTGAAGATTATTACTATCCGAAGCTCACTCCCTTTCGGTTACAGGTTTGTAGCCACCAAACCCGAGTAATAGCAACGGTAGGAACAAGCTGCCGCACCTCTTCACTGTTCACAGTCTCTTGCCCAAGTGGCTGGTACACTTAGGCCGCGACAGTTTCCTATGCCATGGCTATATTTCTTTTCATACGATTTGATAACTGATCCAATAGCGTCCGAAACTTCTCTTTCTACCTCGTTTCCCTGCCTTTGATAAATATTCTTCTAATTTCTCTGGTTTCCTTTACACTGGCTTCACTCTGTTGATCTTGTGATACGTTGTTTGTCAGAGAGGACGTGCGTCTCAGAGAGTTTTGATGTTCTGTTGACAAGGTTAAGAGGGTTTGAGATACCCAGCCCTCCTACTACTACTGATCCTCCCACCATTTCTCCTCCTCCTCCTCCTCCTCCTCCTCCTGCTCCTCCTCCTCCTCCTCCTCCTCTTCCTCCTCCTCCTCCTCCTCCTATTACTACTAATACCACTACTCCTACCAGTACTCCTACTACTATTATAAAGGATTACAAAGAATTGCAAAGGAGAAGCATGCCGACAGGAGACCTTTTGGTCCATAACTAGGTCGGATGCAAAAAAATTATAATAATGGTAATTATTTTTTTTTATAATAATATATATAATGATAAATAAACAAATAAATAAATAAACAAATAAATGAATAGGTAAAGTTAAATAGTAAGTAAACAGGTAAATAGTAGATAATAATAAATTGACAGATAAGTAATAATTAATGATAATCAAGCAAATAAAAAAGAGAAATAGTAACAAATAAATAAACAAATAATATGAAATAAATGGCAGGCATTATAGCATCTTGCTTAGGTGTTTATCTAAATGGATCTTAAGGCTTCGAACTGAACTACATTGTACTGCCTCTGCAGGAAGTTTATTCCATTCATTAACTACACGGTTGGCGAAGTTGTTTCTACCCACTTCCAAATTAAATCTATTTCATGACAGTTTGAGACCATTATTTCTTGTCTGATTCTCATTCAGTGTGATTTTTTTCAAACTTTTGATGTCAGTTTCCTTTAAAATCTTAAAGACCCATATCAAGTCACCTCTGAGTCTACGCTTCTTTAGGGAAAACAGATTCATATATTCTAGTCGATTTTTTTTAAGATTTATTTGTTATATTTGGAATCAGTTTTGTGGCTCGCCGTTGTACTTTTTCTAATCTGTCAATGTCTTTAATGAGATTCGTTGACCATACGGAAACAGCATATTCCAAATGTGGACGAACTAGCGATTACCACTCCTACTACCACTATTACTCCTATTTCTACGACTACTACTGCTACTACGACTACTTCTGCTATTACGACTACTCCTGCTACTACGACTACTCCTGCTACTACGACTACTACGGCTATTACGACTACTACTGGTATAACTGTTCCTCCTGGTACTAACAACACTCATGCTACTACGACTACGACTACTTCTACCACTGCCTCTTCTGCTACCACTGCCTCTTCTACTACCACTGCCTCTGCTACTACTACTGCCTCTGCTACTACCACTGCCTTTGCTACTACCACTGCCTCTGCTACTACCACTTCCTCTGCTATTACCACTGCCTCTGCTACTACCACTGCCTCTGCTACTACCACTGCCTCTTCTACTACCACTGCCTCTGCTACTACCACTGCCCCTGCTACTACTACTGCCTCTGCCTCTGCTACTAACATTACCCTGCCCCTGCTACTACTACTACCACTGCCTCTGCTACTACCACTGCCTCTGCTACTACCACTTCCTCTGCTACTACCACTGCCTCTTCTACTACCACTGCCTCTGCTACTACCACTTCCTCTTCTACTACCACTGCCTTCTCTACTACCACTGCCTCTACTACTACCACTGCCTCTGCTACTACCACTGCCTCTGCTAATACTGTTGCTCCTGCTATTACCACTGCTCCTGCCAATACTACCAATCCGGTGGCTAGTACTGATTTGCCTCCCACTATCCTGCTTACACTATCTCTCTTTCTCTTCCTGTCCTCTTCCTCCTTCTCCTCCTTCTCTCCTCTTCCTTATCCTCCTCTCCTCTTCCTCCTCTACCTCCTCTCCTTTTTCTCCTCTACCTCCTTTCCTTTTCCTCCTCTACCTCCTCTCCTTTTCCTCCTCTTCCTTCTCCTCCATTCCCTTTCTCCTCCTCCTCTTCTTCCACCTCCTGTTATTCCTCCTCCTTATCCTCCCTTTCTTCCTCCTATTCGTCTTCCTTCTACTATTTCTACACCTATTCCTCCTTCAACAAACGCGAGACTTCTTCCTCCTTTATTGTCCCTCTCCCCTGGGTCACCGTTGACCCACGTGCCGTTCTGCCATTACTTGCCCTCCCACCGCGATGTCATCGTGTATCGACGGCTCAGACCACAAGAGACGTAACAAGACAGGGGTCATCCATTGCTTGATGGGGGAGCCGATGTCCGGCACGCCCCCTCCCCCTCCCCCCGGCTCCTCCCACCTATCCCCTCCCCTCCTCCTCCCACCTCCCTCCTCCCCCTCCTCGGCCTTTATCGACAAGAAAAGGTATGAGTGACACAACGAAGACTGTAGTCTCAGGAGAAGACAAATGCGAGGGAAGAGGGGAAAGGAAAGCAGGAACGCGAGAAGACTGTAACAGAAATATGAAATGGAAAATGAAGATGGAAACAGAGGTTGAGGGGGAAGAAAGTGAGTATATGAGATAAAGAGGAAAAAGAGGAAGAGAAAGGGAAAGAGAAGAAGGAGGGGGGAAAGGGAGAAGTAGGAGAAGATGAAGGAAGAGATGAAGACTGAAGAAGAAAAGGAAGATAAGAGGACGTGGGGAAAAGGGGAGGGAACAGGAGAAGGAATAGGATGATAAGGAGGAGTGGGAGAAGGAATGGGAGGAGTAGTAAGAAAAGTAGGAGGAGGGGGGAGGAGAGGGAGGAGGAAAGGAAGAAAGAGTGGAAGAACAAGTGGGAAGAGGAATGGGAAGAGGAATAGGAGGAGGTATGGGAGAAGGACAGGTGGGAGGAGGAGAGGTGGGAGAAGGAGGAGTGGGAGAAGGAGGAGTGGGAGGGGAGTGGGTATTCGAAGGAAGAGGAAGGGAAGTAAGAGCAGTGTAGAGGAATGTCCAGGAGAAGATAGAAGTACAAAACAGAAAGAATAAAAAGGAGTAGGCGTGAGAGGAAATGGTAGAATGAAAAGGCAGAAGACGCGGACATAGAGAAAAAAAACGAAAAAAAGAAGAAGACGATGATGTTGATGAAGAGAACATAAGAGAAATGGCGAGAGAAAGGCAAGAAAATAACAGAATGTTCAGAAGAAAGAGAACATGGTGGAGTTGGATACACGTGCGTGGGAGCTGAACGGACGCTATCTCTGTGACAAACAAGAATAGAAATAAGGTGAAAAGGAAGTCAAGGATGTAGCCATGAAAAATAGAAATGAAAAGGTAGGAGGAAGAACGAGAAAGAGAACGTGAGAAAAATAGTGAGGAGCATCGGGAAGATGAGGAGGAATGGGAGAGGAAGAGGACGGGAAGGAAGAGGAAGAGGAGGAAAATATATCAAATGACGAGAAACAAATAGAATGTGTTAACGTGGTATGTTGTACATCATACCATTATTATTGTACTTGTGTGTTGCTTATTTGTGGAATTATATGTTTTCCCCTCTTTATAAAATTATCATATGTTTTGTTGTTTGTTGTTTTATTATTTATTGTAATTATGTGTAATCATTGTGTATAATTGTAATTATATTGGATATCGCAAATGCGATGCACGTCTTTTGGCGCGAATTGGCAGCTTGGCGTCAGTTGGGAGCCAGATCTCTTTGTATTCGCACGCATTAGTTGTCAGGGGTATCAGAGATTACAGTGTACTTCCCACTATTTGACTTTCATTTCTTGTAGCCACCCGGTACAATAATGGAGATGCAAAAGCAAGACAACTTGAGGAGAAGGCAAGAATGGAGGAAGATTAAAAGAAGGAAATAGAAAAGAACTAAAGATGAAAAATAGAAAAGAAACTAAAGACAGATATGAAGGATGAAAATATGTGAGAAAAAGGAAGGGGCCGCAGGAGAAAGAGGAAAGAGAAAGAAGGAGGTGGAAGATGAGGAGAAGGATGTGGAGGAGGATGGCAAGGAAGAGAACTGGGAGGGGAGTGACGTGCAAGGAATAGGAAGAGAAGGACGAGAAGAAGGAGAAGAAGGAGGAGACGAAAGAGGAGGAGGAGGAGGAGGAGGAGAAGGAGGAGGAGGAGGAGAAGTAGGAATTGGAGGAGGAGGAAGAGGAGAAGGAGGAGAAGAAGGTGGAGGAGGAGGAAGAGGAGGAAGAGGAGGAGGAGGAAGAGGAGGAGGAGGAGAAAGAGGAGGAGGAGGAGGAGGAGGAGAAGTAGGAATTGGAGGAGGAGGAAGAGGAGGCGGAGGAGAAGAAGGGGGAGAAGGAGGAGGAGAATGAAGAGGAGGAAGGCGTGATGATGATGAGGAGGAAGAAGAAAATGAGTGCGAGAAAGAAGGGTGGAATTGGCGAAGAACGAGGTCAAATGAGAGGTAAGGAAGGGATGTGTAGGATTACAACTGAGCTCTTCCTCCCCCCACCCCCTTTCGCAAGAAAAAAAAATGTAAGAAAATTAGAATAAAGGAGGAAGAATGGTGAAGAATGGGGAGAACGAGGAAGTGGATTAGAGGGAAAAAGTGAGCGAGAAGGTGATTGAGAAATTCGGGTAATACGATTGACCGACTGGCGGCGGCCCCGGAGATGTAAGGACTGAACAAGCGGGTTTCGGAAAAGAAAAAAAGGAAACGAAATGAAAGAAGAAGAGGAAAAGGAGGAGGATTTGCAGAAAGAGGAGGAGGAGGAGGAGGAGGAGGAGGAGGAGGAGGAGGAGGAGGAGACTAAGTAGAATAAGGAGTAGGAAGGAGGAGAAATAGGAGGAGGAACGAGAACTAGAACGAGTAGAAAGAGGTGAAGGAGGAGAGTTAGGCGAAGAAGGAGGGACAGAAGGAAAATGAGGAAGGAGAGGAGAAAGAGGAGTAAGTAACAAGAGGACGGAGAAAGGAAAAATACATACATACATACATCATACATATACCAAAGGCTTCTTCCCCGGGGGTAGCCAAAAAGAAAAAGGCAAAGAAATCACTCCCACCCATTTCATTTATATTCCACTCCCCTTCTCCCTCCTCCCTCCTCCCTCCCTCCTATCTTGGCACCTCCTGGATGACGGGTCATCCCTGTATCCTGTCCACTGCCCTGGGTCAGAAGCAGTGTCGCAAGACACAGCACATCCACAGCAAGGCCGCTTCATAAATTCGGCGACCCCCCCTCTCCGTCCCCTCATGCAGAAAAGGAGAAGACGGGTAGAAATCCCTTCGGGCTGCGTCACATTTGTTCTCATACATACTTCCTCACCCCCCATCCCCCACCCACAACCCCTCATGTATCACAGCCTCATCTATACACAACCCTTCTCCATTCACCCCTATCTTCTGTCCTCTCCCGTCCTTCCTCAACAGACATTCCTCTCTTTTGTAAAGCCCCTTTCACCCCATCCATCCATCTCATCCTAGGACGCCCCCTCATATTCACTCCTTCCACCTCCGCCTTCCACACTTCTTTTACTAATCTTTCTTCACTCATTCTTTCCATGGGGATGAGAGAGGGGGAGGCAAAGGGGAGTTGGGGAAGGTAGGTGAGGATGAGGGTGAAAATGAGGATAAGGCTAAAGGACGAGGATTAAATTGAGGGTGAGGCTAAAGATTAGGAAGAGGACAAAAGTACGAATAGACAAAGACGTTCATATGGATGAGATGAGGATGAGGATGAGGATTAGAATGAGGCAGAGGATGAAGTTTCCAACGAAGATGAAGATTGGTTGGTAGTCCAATATGAGGATAAGGACGAGGATGAGAATAATGATAAAGATTGCAATGAAGATAAAGCGTAATGGGAAGACGTGGAGAAGGAGAAAGAGGAGGAGGATAATGACGAAGAAGAGGACAATGAGAAGGAAGAGAAGGAGGAGGAGGAGAATGAGAAAAAGGAGGAGGAGGAGGAGGAGGAGGAGGAGGAGGAAATGGAAGGGGGAGAGGAGGAGGAGGAGGAGGAGGAGGAGGAGGAGGAGGAGGAGGAGAAAGAGAAAAAGGAGGAGGAGGAGGAGGATAAGGAGGATAAGGAGGAGGAGGAGGAGGAAGGGGGAGGAGGAGGAGGAGGAGGAGGAGGAGGAGGAGGAGGAAGAAGAAGAGGAGGAGGAGGAGGAGGAAGAGGAGGTAGCAAGCCGTGAAAGACAATGAGAAGAGAAAGATAAAGAAATGTCAAAAGGTCAGAGATAGGAAGAACCTGAAGAAGATGAAGCGGAGAAAAAACCTGGAAGAAGGGAACAGACAAGTTCCGCACAAAAGTTTTTGTTGAAAAACCAAATGAATAGAAAAGAGAAATGCGGACTGATGGTGAAGAAGAAGCGGTTGAAGAAGAAGAAAAAATTAAAGTGTTGGAAGAAAGTGAAGAGAGGGAAGAACGTTCAAATGAAAAGATAAAATAGATGAAAGATGAAAACTGAAAATCATAAAAATGTAGAACAAATATGAAAACGTTGGAAAAGATGGAAAATATGGAAAAAGGGGAAGTATTGAAAAGATAGAAAATATATGATTTATGGAAAAAATAAAGATGAAAAATATGAGCATCATTATGACCATGATGATCAACCCAATAGAAATTATGGAAATTATACATATATACACACATACATATATATATATATATATATATATATATAGATATACAAATATATATATATATATATATATATATATATATATATATATATATATATATATATATACATACATACATATACCAAGGCTTTTTCCCCCTTCCAAGGGAGGTAGCCAAAAAGGGAAAGGCATAAAAACACTCCCACCCATTTCATCCCTATATACACTCCACACCCCTCCCACCCTCCCTCTCATCTGAGCTATATAAAGATTAGAAAGGAGTTATAAGTAGACAAAAAGACAACAAAGAAAAAAAATATGAAGCTGAGAAATGTAAGATAAAAATATATAAGTATACAATATTTGTATAAGCAGGATTATGATACATGATGCAGCATACTATGGAGACACTAACCACCAACATAAACATAAAATAATAACCGAAAAGAAGCTGAAGATTCAAGCCAATGAATGAGTGAGGATATAATAAAGATTTTTTTTTTTTTTTTAGCAGTTCAATAAACATTCACTATCAGTTCTTATGTATATTCACTACATGCAATGTTTAGGATTTATATTTTATTAATTCTACTGTTTGAATACTAAAAACCTGGAAACAATAAAACTAAAAACTAGTGCCAATTTTGTTTATGTTTTGTTGTCTATTACCAGCGGTTCTATCCTTAAGGAAGCAAGCAGAAGAAAACACGGATAATAGGAGATACGCTGCGTGATTCAGGCCCGTAGGGGCAAATTATAGTCAGGGGTGATCTAATACAGGTATTCAAATGAGTTATTCAAGTGAGTCAAGGGCTATAACAAGGGTGCTGGGGGCAAGGTCATCAAATTAAGACAGCAGGGTAGGACTCGAAGTAATAAATCTGAATTGGATAAATTTAAATTTAAGAAGGAAATAGGCAAGATTTGGTTTACCAACAGTGTGGTTGATAAATAAATTAGATTTAGGAAACATGTAATGAGCCCTGAAAGTATTGATTGATTTAAAACAATATAAGATAACTTTGTGAATTGGGATAATAGGAGGTGATGTAAAAGCAACTGCCTAGTGTAGGCGTTATGGTTTCTTGTAATCTCCTCCATTTCTAAGTTCTTCTTAGTACTCCATATAGAAAACTGTCAAAATTTGATAACTGTTTTACTTCGTCATAGTAACCCTGATATAGAAAATTCTTTAGCAAATAGAGTTGGAAAGAAGAAATAAAAGGAAAGAAGAAAAAAGAACAAACAGAAGAAGAAGAAAAAATACTGAAAATGAACATTAAGAAGGAAAAATAGGAGAGAGGGCGTAGAAGAAAAAGAGATAACAAAGAATGTGAAATAAAGATGTTAAAGAAAACGAAGAAAAAAAAAGTGAGATTGAAGAAAAGGGACGCAGAAATAAATTGAAAAAAAAAAACACACATGCAAGTTCAAGAAGAAAACTAAAGAAAAAAAGAAGATTGAAGACGGAACAGGTAGGAGAAAACGAAATAGAAAAAATAATGACAAAAGATGAAGAAAAGGAAAGGGGAAGAGAATAACAGATTAATTCAGAACGAAGAAGGCAAATGAATTCCTGATAAAAGATCAGAGAAATTCGAAATTGAAAAAAAGAAAATACAGTGGCGATGATGAGAAATCCGAAGAAGATAGAAATTGGAGAGCCAAGGAATACAGCTGGGTACGAAAGAAATTATATATATATATATATATATATATATATATATATATATATATATATATATATATATATATATATATATATATATATATATATATATATGTATATGTATATATATTTGCTGGAGCTGACTAAAAATCATAGAAATACAAAATAAAATAATACAAAATCCTAACAAGATAAAATGCGTTTTATTTATCTAAACAAAATTAATAGATTAGATAAATAAAAGAAAATAGAATTAAGTGAAATAAACTGACGTTGATATAGAATAAGAATAAGGAAGCTATCATTACTATCAGCTTGATCATCACCATTTTAATCATTATCATCATCTTAGTTATCATCATCATCATCATCATCATCATCATCATCATCATCATCATCATCATCATCATCATCATCATCATCATCATCATCATCATCATCATCATCATCATCATCATCATCATCATCATCATCTTCTTAATCATCATCATCATCACTTTAATTATCATCATCATCTTAATCATTATCATCATCTTAGTTATCATCATCATCATCATCATCATCATCATCATCATCATCATCATCATCATCATCATCTTAGTCATCATAATCATCTTGGTCATCTTCATCTTTGTCATCGTTATCATCTTGGTAATCATGTTTGTCATCATCATCATCCTGGTCGTCATCGTCATCGTCATCTTGGTCACCATCTCAATCATCAGCATCTTAATCATCATTTCAATCATCATTTTAATCATCGTCACTTTAATCATCATCTAAACCGTCATCATCGTATTAATCGTCGTCATCATCGTCTTGATTATCAATTTAATCACCATCCTCATCTTAAAGATCATCATCTTAATCACCATTATCATCTTAATCCTTCTCATCATCTCAATTATCATCACCTTAATCATCCTCATCATCTTAGTCATCATCATCTTAATCACCATTATCATCCTAATCCTCATCATCATCTTAATCACCCTCATTATCTTCATCATCTTTATCATCATAATCATCGCAATCATTTTCATCATCTTAATCATCATCCTTATCATCATCTTAATCATCGTCATAATCTTAATCATCATCTTAATTATCGTCATTATCTTAATCATCGACATCATCTTAATCATCGTCATCATCTTAATCATCATCTTAATCATCATCTTAATCATCTTTATCTTCATCGTCTTCATCTTCATCTTTGTGTTTATCATTAATATTATCATCATTATCATCATTAGCCCTTGGCATATGTATCATCATTATCGTAATCCTCATTATTTTCATCATCATGAGCATCAAGAATCTGTTAGTTTCATTAACATTATTCTTATATATAAGTACCAAATTCCGACAATTGTATGACAGTGAATACCATGTAAAAACGAAGTATTTCTTTTGGGTACGTAGTTTCGCTGGTTGGCCGTAGACAGAAAATAAAAGGATGTATGAAGGTACTAGGCCATCAACCAAGAGGTGTGGGCAGCATTTTAGGGAAGGAGGATAGTTGCCTACACGTGCATGGAAAATTTGTCCCAACCAAACAAAAACAAAAACCAACCAAACCAACCCAACCCAACCTAATCCAAAACAACCCAACCCAAAAACAACAATATAGATAAATACAAAGCAATGCAATATAGTACAATACAATAAGATACAAGCAAAACATAATAAAAACAAACCTAATCTAGCCAAACCAAACCAACCTGAACCGAACCAAATTAAACCAAACCATTCCAAACCAAAACCAAAACAAACCTAACCTAGCCAAACTTAACCAACATAAACCAAACTTAGCCAAACCAACTTAGAATAACCCAACCCAAACTAAACTAAAACAATCGAAAACCAAACTAACATCTCCAGAATAAATAAAAATAGTGTCTCACCGTAAATGCGTTTCAAGACTCATATTTTTGTTCTCACACCAAACAATATTATTCATATTCGTGGAAGTTCTAGGAACAAGTAGTTTATGATCATTTCTTTTAACATGTTTTCCAAGTGGGATTTGACCCCAGCTAATATCTAGCAATTTCATTCAGCTGATGAGCTCAGTATCACGTCGAAGTTCAATTCTCGTGATGAAATTAAACCAAGAGCAAGGCTAGTAAGGCGAGACCTCTAGTTAAGGAAATGATTAAAACGAGTCGGAAACTCCCAAAGGGAGTTTGGTTGCATTTACTCTTTGAAAGCATTCATAATACAAACATCCTGTCGTCATGGAGCTTGAGGAGATAAGAAAAAGACAAAAGAAACACGCGTCGCGGAAGGAAAGAATGCGGAGAAAAGGAAGGTGCGAGCAGGATGGAAGAAAGAAAAGTTAGGTAAAGAAAAAAAAAAGGAAAAGTGAAGACTGAAAGAACAGAAGAAATAGAATGAATGAAGATGAATTGGAGCAAGGATAACAGGGAAGGCAAAGTTGATTAAAGAAGTAGAATATTTTGGATGAAGAAAGGAAGCAAAAGAGATGTAAAAAAAGGGAAATATATGGAGGTAGAGAAGAAGGTGAATAAGAGTATACTTGCAAGAAATTGAGGAATAGAAGAAAGAAAGGGGCAAGGATAAAAAAAAAACGGGTTATGTGACCCCCCCTCTCTCTCTCTCTCTCTCTCTCTCTCTCTCTCTCTCTCTCTCTCTCTCTCTCTCTCTCTCTCTCTCTCTCTCTCTCTCTCTCTCTCTCTCTCTCTCTCTCTCTCTCTCTCTCTCTCTCTCTCTCTCTCTCTCTCTCTCTTTCCCTCTCTCTCTCTCCCTCTCTCTCTCTCTCTCTCTCCCTCCCTCCCTCTCTCTCTCTCTCTCTCCTTCTCTCGTGAGAA
Source organism: Oratosquilla oratoria (assembly GCF_046742065.1). NCBI lineage: Eukaryota > Metazoa > Arthropoda > Malacostraca > Stomatopoda > Squillidae > Oratosquilla > Oratosquilla oratoria. The sequence goes on along the minus strand of NC_134796.1, from coordinate 12,175,295 downwards.
AAGCCAACTTAGCAAGAACCATTTCGATTAAACTTCGCTTAGCGTCACATGGTGCATATAACAGACATGGTGTACGACTTACACCTCAGGGGAATACCCACTTCCATGCAAGTGGGAAGAAGCTGAGGTCTGTATGATAGAATGAGACACCTACCCATAGCAATCGCTCGCGTGAACCCTAGGGAGCTGCAAATTCGAGGCAAGATTTCTCTTCTTTCAAGCTCATTCCAAGATTCAGTTTGGGTACATTGCTGAGGACCCAAGTGACATCTCGAGCTAGCTTCGAGGAACCAGGGCATTTAAATGAATTTTGATGCTACAGAGGATTTGAATCACATGGAAGGAACAAGAAGAAGATGGGAGTGGGAGGAAAGAAGTGGTGGAGGATAACAGAGTGGTAGAAAAGGAAAGTAAGAAAGGAGGAGGAGGAATGGAAAAAAGGGAAGGAGGAGAAGGACAAAGAGGAGAAGGGGAGGAGGAGAAAGAGGAGAGGGACTACGAGGAGGAGAGGGAGGAGGAGGAGGAAGGGAAGAGGAGGAGAGGGAGGAGGAGGAAAGGGAGGAGAAGGAGAGGGAGGAGTAGGAGAGGGAGGAGGAGGAGGAGAGAAAGGAGAAGGAGGAGAGGGATGGTGAAGAGAAGAGGGAGGAGGAAGAGGAAAGGGAGGAGGAAGATTAAAAGAAGGAAGAAGAATGTGAGAGGAAAACGGAAGAGAAGAAGACGAAGGATGAGGAGGAGAAAGCGAAAGAGGAAGAAGAGGTGGCGGAGGAAGAGCAGAAAGAGGAGAAGAAGGAGGAGGAGATAAACGAAAGGAGGCAAAAAAAATGGTGTACGACCAAGTAGATGAAAATATATAAAGCAAAGTTTCAATATCAGGTAAAGAGAAAAATATGATATCATTGAGACAGATGTGAAAGAAGAAAATTACAAAGAGTAAATGGGCAATGTATGGGAAAATAGTTTAAAGGACCGAGCGTGGAGAGAAAACAATTATATAAGTTAAAAGAAAAAGCAAAGCAGACAGTAAAATGGACGTGGAACAGAACCTTATGGGAAATGTGAAAAAAGGTGAAAAATAGTATTGGAGAAAAAAATGAAGAAAGAACGGAAGATATATACAAAAAAAAAGAGAAATAAGTGAGGAGTGAAGATAAGGCAAAGATAAAGACTACAAGAAATTCTATGAGAATAAAAAGCAACAGAAGGATCCGACGCTGACAAAGAAGAGGATCCTAACATAAATACATATTGATATCATGGAAAAACAGCATAAATGATGCAAAAGAAGAAACATCAAAAGAAGATACATCAACAATTTAATAATAAAAAAATAAAATGTAAAATTGATATAGAAGAAATCCTTACAAAAAAGAAAAAACTGCAAACACAGAGTCACGTAATACGACACACGTCCGGAAAACCTGAAACTTCTAAGGAAAAAATGAATAGACAAGACATAAAAGCGAGATAAATTAGAAAATAAAACATTATCCTAATATATATATATATATATGTATGTATATATATATATATATATATGTATATATATATATGTATATATATATATATATATATACATATACACACACAAACACACACACTCACACACACACACATACACGCACACACACACACACACACACACACACAGAGACATGACAGAATTTAATAGACACCAAGAAAAAATAATTTCGGCTCTTATTTAATGATTAATGTTATCAAAAATTACCTAATATGTTATATTTACCTAGATTTAAATTTCAGGTTACATCAAGATTAATCAAGCATGCCATGAACCAAAGGAGCAGTAAACCTATCTGAATTTCAGCGAGGTTGTATTGTGGATCAACATGAAGGTGGACTTCGTTAACGCAAAATATCTGAAAATCTGCCAATACCCCTTTTTACTGTTAATAGAGTGATCGTACAATTCACCAGAGAAGGCAAGAAGGGCACAGAACCTCATTCAGGTCGTACCAGGCCCTCAGAAGGAACATTGCGTCTTGTCAAAAGAAATGTCGAAGAGGATCTACGCTGCAAGGCCTCTGACACAGCAGCACAAGTTGATGTCAGTCCCAGAAGAGCTGCCAGGTATCTCCAAAAAGTGGAGAGTTGATGTTGGAGATGTGTCTATAAATGGAGTTGGTGAGAGCAAATACAGTGATTAGGAAGAAAGTCAAACATAATTACATATAGGAAAGAGTGATGGATGGAAGGGTGGTAGACAGAGCTTTAATGGACTATATAGTGGTAATCAGGAGGAGAGTAGGAAGAGTTTTAGATGTACATGTTCTAAGGGGAGAGAGTAGGAGAATATCAGATAATTTTTGGAGAAAGATTGGTTGAGAGTGGAAGATAGATGGAGAAAGAAGAAAAGGACAGAATAAGGAGGTGCTTAGAGTAAACTACTTAAATGGGAAATCAAAGGAAACGGAGTAAAAGAAGAATCCGAGAGAATAGTGGAAGGGAGTGAAAAAGAGAGTAGAACTAGGAGTAAAGGTGGAATGCGGATGTTTGAAGGAGGGAGACACAAGGTGTTTTAAGGTATGGAATAAAGAGGATTGGAGGAAATAGAAGGAAGGGTAGTAAGTGGTGGGATGATGAAGCAAAAAAAGTTGTAGAAGAAAAGAAATGTCCATTAACATATTGGTTACTAAATAAGACGAGGGAATCAATTAAGAGGTGCAAAGAAAAAAGAAGAAGTAAAGCGCAAAATAAAGGAAGAAAAGAGAAGAGCAGATGTGAAATGGGGTACGAGTATGGCATATTTCTTTTAAGTAATTAGAAGATGTTTTGGAAGAATATTAAGAGAGGAAGGGTAGGTGAATCAAGTAGAGAAGAAAAGGCAAAAGGTGAAGATAGAGAGATAATAACAGAGAATTTAGGAAGTTGATATATCTGAAGGGGAATAGGAGGTAAAAGATAGTTGCAGATATATATGCTAAGAAAATGACAGTGAAAAATGAGGAAGATGGATGGAAAAAAAATGAGGTCAAAGCAGTTATTAAAATGATGAGGGCAGTTAAGACACCTAGGTTAGATGGGTGTCTTGCAGAATGTCTATAAATAGAAGCACAGTGATGGTGGACTGGCTTGCGAGGTTGCTTTATGTTTTCCTAAAAATAGAGTAGTGCCGGAGTTCTTTAAGGGTGACTGTATAGTTCCACTTAACAAGGGAAATATTATATATAATTATATATATATATATATATATATGTATATATATATATATACGTATATATATACGTATATATATACATATATATATATATATATATATATATATGCACAAATTTCACAAGTCACACGTGAATCACAAATATGCAGAGTCCACTAGGAAAAGGAAAAACACACGGAGTCCGAGCGCTTTCGTGATATATTCACATTATCAAGGAGTACAGAAAGATGAGAACAAAAAATGGAGATACAGAGTATAAATAGGACAAGAGAGACATTTACCCACCTCTCCGAAGCCTGAAAGCTCAGGTTGGGTCACTCGGTGAGGTTATGGGAACATATCATTATTACATTAACTTTTAAAATATGTACTATTTATATTACTGACAATATATGGATCTAATTTATATAATCCTAAACTATTATTAATGAGTTGGTCATAATTGCATTTGATAATTCCTGACTCTATGATATTTCTTTCTGTTATATTCATACATTCTATAATTTTTGAAGCATTTTTCCAGTCAATAGGATGGTCAAATTCACAAACATGTTTAAAAAGTGCACTAGATTCTTGGCCCTTTTTTATGCTGTTTTTATGCTGTTTAATCCTAACCTCTAATTCTTTTCCTGTTTGACCTACATAATATTTGTCACATTTACTACAAGGTATTTTACAGTATATACACAGCCTGTAGAATTGTCAGGGGAATTCTTTATGAGAAGATTTTTTAGAGTTGTGTTGTTCTTGAAGGCTACATTTACATTGAAATTTTTAAGAATATTAGGAATCTCTATAATATTTTCATTAAAAGGAAGTACAAGTAAATTCTTTTTCTCAAACTTTTGTTTTGGTTCCCCTTTATAGAATGTCCTTTTTGCTTTTTTGAAACATTTGTCCAAAAAGAATTTGGGATATCTCAACTGTGTTCCGATGTCATAAATTTTGTTCATTTCGTCATCCACAAATTCTGGGCTGCAGATGCGCAGGCCACGAAGGAACATGGAAGAGAATGCTGACTGTTTAATTCTATTATGGTGGGCTGAATAGTAATGTATATACGCGTTGACATTGGTTGGTTTTCGGTGAATACTATATTTAAATTTCTTATTGCATCTGTGAATGTTACAATCTAAGAAAGAAATGCATGAGTCTTTCTCAATTTCTATATTGAATTTTTTAGAAGTGACCAATTGATTTAATCTAGTAACAAAGGTACCAACATTTTCATTGTTAGGCCAAATACAGAGAATGTCGTCGACATACCGAAACCATTTGACCTTCTTGGGAAGTATGTTTGCTAAAAGCTTGGTCTCAAAAAATTCCATGTAGATGTTGCTCAGAACGGCTGATAGGGGATTTCCCATCGCCATCCCAAATTTCTGTTTATAAAATTTTCCATTAAACTCAAATTTACAGTCTTTGATACATATCTCAATAAGGTCAATAATGGTTTTAGTATCATAAGAAAGATTGTGGTGTGGTAATTCTTCCGTTAGAAATTCAAGCAGGTCATCAATTGGAACTCGAGTGAATAACGAGGCTTCGGAGAGGTGGGTAAATGTCTCTCTTGTCCTATTT